>NC_142486.1:42887103-43059909 GCF_049115385.1 Moschus berezovskii | reverse complement strand
TGGTATGTCTCATGAATTGAGGACTCTGAAAAGGCCATGTTGGGGCCCATCAGAGGGTCCTGAAGGTCACAGACTGCAGAGGCCTCAACATGGTAAACAGGATAGGAGATGGGCTATGAAAGCCCAGTTATGCACCAAGTTGAAGACAGAAACCCGTGGTCTCCTTCTCCACCCACCCGATCCCAGTTTAGAGAGGCGTATTCCTTAAATTCTTTGGCCATTTCTTCCCTCATTTACCTCCATATTTATAAATATATGTCTCTGCTGCTGTTTCTTATCTTTTCAGTTATAGATACTACTGCCACGATCTGTTTCTACCCACAGGACGGCTCTGACACACACATGGGCTTTTCCCACCCCCCGCCCCAACCCAACCAATTTTCTGACACTGGCTAGCTGTCCCACACTTCAGTAAACTCTGACACCCTCAACCTGGATTTAGCCCTGTACGTGAGTGCATGCTAAGTCGCTTCAGTCATGTCTGACTTCTTTGATACCCTATGGACCATGGCCCTCCAGGCTCCTCTGGAGGGGAGGAGGAGTCCATGGAATTCTCCAGACAAGAATACTGGAGTGGGTTGCCAGACCCTCCTTCAGGGGGTCTTCCCGACCCAGAGTTGAACCCACATCTCTTATGTCTCCTGCATTGGCAGGAGTTCTTTACCACCAAGCCACCTGGGAAGCAGGTCACACAAATTATGGGTTCAGTCCTACAAGACTGTCTCCTCTTAAGAAGCCAGTCAGCAGTCAACCTCTTGTACTTTTGATTGGCTATAAATCAGGGGTTCCCATAGCCCCTTCCTTCAGTTCAATAATTTGCTAGGATGCATCACAAAACTAAGGAAAAGTTTACTTGCTGCTGCTGCTAAGTCGCTTCAGTCGTGTCCGACTCTGTGCGACCTCATAGACGGCAGTCCACCAGGCTCCGCCGTCGCTGGGATTCTCCAGGCAAGAACACTGGAGTGGGTTGCCATTTCCTTCTCCAACGTGTGAAAGTGAAAAGTGAAGTCGCTCAGTCGTGTCCGACTAGTAGCGACCCCACGGACTGCAGCCTACCAGGCTCCTCTGTCCATGCGATTTTCTAGGCAAGAGTACTGGAGTGGCTTGCCATTGCCTTCTACTCACTAGTTTCAATTCTTGTGAAAGATACAAGTTGCTCAGTCATGTCCCACTCCTTGTGATCCCATGGACTGCAGCATGCCAGGCTCCCCTGTCGTTCACCAACTCCCAGAGCTTACTCAAACTCATGTCCATTGAGTCAGTGATGCCATCCAACCATCTCATCCTCTGTCATCTCCTTCTCCTCCTGCCTTCAATCTTTCCCAGCATCAGGGTCTTTTCCAATGAGTCTGTTCTTCATATCAGGTGGCCAAAGTATTGGAGTTTCAGCCTCAGCCTCAGTCCTTCTAATGAATATTTAGGACTAATTTCCTTTAGGATTGACTTCTTTGATCTCTTGCAGTCCAAGAGACTCTCAAGAGTCTTCTCCAACACCTCAGTTCAAATGCCATTCTTTGGTGCTCAGCTTTCTTTATAGTCCAACTCTTACATCCATATATGACTACTGGAAAAACCATAGCTTTGACTAGATGGACCTTTGTCAGCAAAGTAATGTCTCTGCTTTTTAATATGCTGTCTAGGTTGGTCATAGCTTTTCTTCCAAAGAGCAAGCATCTAATTTCATGGCTGCAGTCACCATCTGCAGTGATTTTGGAGCCTCCCCAAAATAAAGTCTCTCACTGTTTCCATTGTTTCCCCATCTATTTGCCATAAAGTGACTTAAGTCTGAGTGAGCTCCGGGAGTTGGTAATGGACAGGGAGGCCTGGTGTGCTGTGATTCATGGGGTCGCGGAGAGTCGGACACGACTGAGCGACTGAACTGAACTGAACTGATGGGACTGGATGCCATGATCTTAGTTTTCTGAATGTTGAGTTTTAAGCCAACTTTTTCACTCTCCTTTTTTCCTTTCATCAAGAAAGGGGCTCTTTAATTCTTCTTCACTTTCTGCCATAACGATGGTGTCATCTACGTATCTGAGGTTATTGATATTTCTGCATCTTGTTTCCAGTTTGTGCTTCATCCAGCCTAGCATTTCGCTTGATGTACTCTGCATATAAATTAAATAAGCAGTGTGACAATATATAGCCTTGTTGTACTCCTTTCCCGATTTAGAACCAGTCTGTTGTTCGATGTCCGGTTCTAACTATTCCTTTTTGACCTGCATATAGATTTCTCAGGAGGCAGATAAGGTGGTCTGGTATTCCCATCTCTTTAAGAATTTTCCACATTTTATTGTGATCCACACAGTCAAAGTCTTTGGTGTAGTCAATAAAGCGGAAGTAGATGTTTTTCTGGAACTCTTTTGCTTTTTCGATGATCCAACGGGTGTTGGCAATTTGATCTCTGGTTCCTCTGCCTTTTCTAAATCCATCTTGTACATCTGAGGAACAGACAAATGAAAGAGATGTACAGAGCAAGGCCTGGGGCAACAAAGTCAGGGGGCAGTGAAGCTGCAGGCACGCCCCCTTCCCAGCACCTTGATGTGTTCACCAGCCCGGAAGCTCTCCAAACACCACTACTTAGGGTTTTTATGGAGGCACGATTGATTAAATCACAGGCCATTAGTGATTAACTCAATCCCCAGCTCCTTTCCCTTTCCTAGAGGTTAGGAGAGAGCCCAACTTTTAATCCTATGATTCTAACCTTTTAACCCCACTGTTGGTTTCTCCAGCAACCAGCCCCCATCTGGAACCCATTTAGGGGCCTACTGAGTCACCTTATTTGCATAAACTCTTATTATGAACAACAAAAGATACTTCCTTTATCTCATCACTCAGGGAATTTCGAGGGTTTTAGGATCTCTGTGCCAGGAACTGGGGACGAAGACCAAATATGTATTTCTTCTATTATTTTAAAATTTTATTTGTTATTTTTTGGCTGAGTTGGGTCTTAGTTGCATCATGTGGGATCTTTCATCGCAGTGCATGGACTCTCTGGTTGTGGTACATGGACTCCAGAGCAGGCAGCCTTCAGTATTATTGTGGCACTTGGGCTTAGTTGCTCTGTGGCATGTGGGATCTTAGTTCCCTGACCAAGGATTGAACTCTCGTCTCCTGCATTGCAAAGCAAATTCTTAAACACTGGATGGACCCTAGAAAAGTTTCCAAATATATATTTCTTATGATATTACCATATCATAAAAAGCAGAAACATTACTTTGCTGACAAAGGCCCATCTAGTCAAAGCTATGGTTTTTCCAGTAGTCATGTATGGATGTGAGAGTTGGACTATAAAGAAAGCTGAGCGCCAAAGAATGGGATTTGAACTGAGGTGTTGGAGAAGACTCTTGAGAGTCTCTTGGACTGCAAGAGATCAAAGCAGTCAATCCTAAAGGAAATTAGTCCTGAATGTTCATTGGAAAGACTGAGGCTGAGGCTGAAACTCCAATACTTTGGCCACCTGATGTGAAGAACAGACTCATTGGAAAAGACCCTGATGCTGGGAAAGATTGAAGGCAGGAGGAGAAGGAGATGACAGAGGATGAGATGGTTGGATGGCATCACTGACTCAATGGACATGAGTTTGAGTAAGCTCTGGGAGTTGGTGATGGACAGAGAAGCCTGGCATGCTGCAGTCCATGGGATCACAAAGAGTCAGACACGACTTAGTGACTAAACTGAACTGAACTGATGATATTACCATATCACAACATTATTTACTGACTTCCTAATATAAAGGATTTAACTCTTTTACACACTCTTCATTCATTTCCAGTCCCATCTTTAACTTCGTCACAGCACAAGGTTTGGTTAAATCAATGTTTAGTGTTTACACTAGTATGGCAATATAAATACCATATAAGCTGACCCATGTAATGTATTATGCTTCCCTTTCCTTCTCGCATACGTTTTTGTTTTACCTGGAGTGAATAATCCCTTTATTTTACTGTGCTTTCAACACACTCATCACTAGTTCTCCCTACATCAACAGCTTCTCAGTAATATCTTCACCTTCAAGCACAGCAGGCAATTTATCACTCATCCTCCACCTTCCCAAGACCTCCGTAGTCAATTGTATTTTGCAAAACTGGCCATAGCAATATTTTCCTCTCCCACAAGCTCTTCCAGAATCTTTTCACTTCAAATCAAAGGCAGTGTCTATCTGACTTTTCTTGAACCTGGGTGGGAGCCTGTGATTACTGTGACAGATTGTTGTAGAAGTGACAGTGTGTGGTTTTTTGACACCACAACATAAAAACATAGCTTGTTTTCCGCCTGGCTGTCTCTCTTAAGGCTCTTACTCTTAGAAGCCGGTCACTGCTGAGAGAAAGCCCAAACCGGCCCAGATGGGCAGAACACATAGTGAGGGCTGAGACCCCCAGCTGACAGCCAGCGTCAACCACCAGACAGGTAAGTAAATGACCCCTCAGATAGTTACAGCCCTCAGGCTTCTCTAAGACGGTGAGCCAGTTGTGACTCCACGTTGGATCTGTTTCATTGACTTTAACCTTTGCTTATCATTGCTTTTGTTATTATAATCATACATAATGCCCTACCTCAGAGAAAGCAGGGTTCTCTGCCTGACTGTTAAAGTTCTTTCATTCAGCTCACAGAAACAATCTGATGCTGCCCACCTGTTCAAGCCTGCAGAAAAGAAGAAATGAGCACATCCCCTCTTCAAGGCTGTCCATTCCAGGAGATATCTGTGAGACTTATGACCTTTGTACTTTACTTCCTCACCTCCTCTCCCTCTCCATTCTATAAAAGAACCTGCCATCCAGACCCCCCCCCCATAATATGGTTATTTTGAGACATTAGTCTGCCATCTTCTCGGTCAACAGGCTTTCTGAATAAAGTCATAATCCTCGCCTTGGGCTTCCCTACTGTCTCAGTGGTAAAGAATCTGCCTGTCAATGTAGGAGATACAGGTTCAATCCCTGATTTGGGAGGATCCTACATCCTGCGAAGCAACAAAGCCTGTGTAACCCAACTATTGAGCCTCTGCTCTAGAGCCTGGGAGCTGCAACTGCTGGGCCCACATGCTGCAACTACTGAAGCCCATGCACCCTAAAGCCTGTACTCTGCAGCAAGAGAAGCCTGTGTACTGTGACTGGGGGGTAGCCCCCACTGGCCACAATAGAGAAAAGCCTGTGCAGCAAGGAAGACTCAGCACAGTCATAAATAAATAAAAACTATTATTAAAAAGATCAAGTTGTATTCCTTGCCTCAACACCTCATCTCCAGGATTTATTGGTCTTTTATGCAGTGAGCAGAGTGAACTTGGACTCAGTAACACTTTGAGTCTTCCAGCTCTAGACATTGGGTATCAGAGACAAGCCAACCCCTCTGTGCCCTGTCTGAATTCCTGACCCCCCAAACTCATGTGTATAGTAAGTAGATGTTTTTCACCACTGAGTTGTGTTACACTGCCACAGTAAAGGGAATCCTTCTGTAGTTGCCAGCTCCAAGATGGCCCCAGGGATCCCTGTCTCTTGATATTCACATCTAGTGTGGTCTTCTCCCACCTTATGTAAGGGCTGGTCTCTGGTGACTGATAGAACACTGCAGAAGTGATGGTATGTTAGTTCCAAGGTTAGGATCTAAGAGACATTGTGGCTTCTGTCCTGGCTCTGTCCCCTTCTCGGCTTGATCAATCACTCTAGAGGAAGCCGGCTCCCATGGGGTGAGTGGCCTTTCTGGAGAGGCCCACAGGAAAGGTAAGTAACTCAGGACCCTTGAAAGGCACCCACGTGAATGGGCAGATCCTTTAGCTCTTGTGAAGTCTTCGAATAACTGCAGCCTTGGCTGGATTACAATCTCATGAAAGACCCTGAACCAGAATAAACCATGAATAAACCATAGTTTATTCAACCCTTATAAACTATGAGATAATTAATGCTTGTTGTTTTAAGACTGCTAACCTTTGGGGTTGTTACCCAGCGGTGTTAAACTAGTGCAGCCTCCCACCTGGGAGGCTCCCTTGTCTTCTTGTTTCAGTCTGAACAGACTCTCCCTGTGTCTGAAGTACACTGGATTTGCTTTCATCCTCATCCTAGGAATTCTCTTTCTTTTCCCCCTAGATCTCTGTTTTCCTCTTTATAATTTTAATTTCTCATTTTGGTAGAGCATACTATTCAGTAGCATCCTAAGAAAGAGTTCATTGAGGGAAATTATTTTGAGAGCTTGCATGATTGGATACTGTCTTTTTCTGCCCTTATATTTGTCTGTTAGATATCAGGGTCTAGAATTTTAGGTTCAAAATATTTTTTTCATTTAAGAATTTGAACGTGTTGCTTCCTTCTTTGCCTGCCTTTCTATGTTGCTATTGAAAATTATGAATCTTTGTATGTGGCTGATTTTGGTTTCTGTTTTCCCTTTCTGAGAACTTTTAGGAAGCTCCAACTTGTAGGTGGTGGTCAAGCACGCATCTTCTAGGACCAGACTTTCTGGTTTCAAATCTTAGCTCCAACAATTATTGTCTGGAAATTTTTTTTTTGCCTTCCCTGTGCCTCCGTAAAGTGGGAATAATAATGGTACCTACCTCACAGTGTGGTGCTGCCCTACACCCACTGAGTTAGCTCCTTCTCAGATGAATAAGTGTCCTAGACCATTTCTGGAGCAGGATTAGAATGGGCTTGGCAAGCTTTATCTGTAAAGGAGGAGATAGTAAATAGTTTTGTCATTGTGGTTTATACAGTCTCGAACGGCTATTCAACTCTGCCATTATGGTGTGAAGGCCGCCAGAGACAAACGTAAATGTATGAGCACGGTTGTGCTTCAGTAAAACTTTATTTACACAGTGGCACACTTTGGCCCCCTGAGCACAGGCTGCATATCCTGATAGGGAAGGCACTCTATCCTCTCCCTTATTTGCTGGTTCTCTGCGACTCTCTCTCAGAGGTCTAGTGACGCCCCCTGGTGGAAGCATCTCAGACCAGAAAATCCGACTCTTCCTGCGTAGGTCCCCCAATTCGATGATACTAAATTAAAAGCAGGGTTGTATTTTGCAGTGTTAATGAAATAACCCGAATGAAACTTTGGTGATGATGGGAGCCGATTACCAACTATGTTATACCTGAATTTGCATTATTGTGGGCCTTGCAGTCACAGTTTCACTGTCCTTAAACAAATGCAGAAAATGCTTAACCCTTTATCTTTTTATTTTATATTGGAGTATAGTTGATTTACAATGTTGTGTTAGTTTCAGGTGTACAGAAAAGTGATTCAGTTATACACGTATAAATTTCTTTGTATTATTTTAATATCAAGAAAACAACAATGCTATGGCACTTTTCATCATTAATCCTAAGTCATGCTTGGAATGAGAAGATGAAAACTACCATTTGGGGACTTCTCTGGTGGTCCATTGGCTAAGACTCCAAGCTCCCAAAGCAGAGGGCCCAGGTTTGATACCTGTTTGGGGAACTAAGATCTCTCATGCCACAATTAAGATCTCAAATGCTGCAACAAAAGATTCTGCATGCCACAACTAAGATCCTGTGCAGCCAAATAAAAAAAACAAAAATAAAAGATTTTTAGGACTTCCCTGGTGGTACAGTGGATAAGAATCTGCCTGCCAATGTAGAGGACACAAGTTCGATCTCTGGTCCAGGAAGATTCTACTTGTCGTGGAGCAAATAAACCCATATACCACAACTACTAAACCTGCACTCTAGAGCCCTCAAGCCACAACTACTGAAGCCCATGTGGAATCCCAGGGATGGGGGAGCCTGGTGGGCTGCCGTCTACGGGGTTGCACAGAGTCGGCCACAACTGAAGTGACTTAGCAGCAGCAGCAGCATGTGCCTAGAGCCCATGCTCTGCAACAAGAAAAGCCACCGCGATGAGAAGTCCCTGTACTGCTGCTACAAGAGTAGCCCCTGCTCTCCACAGCTAGAGAAAGCCTGTGCACAGTAATGAAGACTCAGGGCAACCCAAAAGGAAAATAAATAAATGTGTTCTAAAAAATAAAATTAAGTCTTTTTAAAAAAGGGAGTCACTGTCTGATCCTCAAGAAACTGAGTGCTGTGCTTAGTCTCTCAGTCGTGTCCAACTCTTTGTGACCCCGTGGACTGTAGCCCACCAGGCTCCTCTATCCATGGGGATTCTCCAGGCAAGAAAACTGGAGTGGGTTGGCGTGCCCTCCTCCACGGGATCTTCCCAACCCAGGGATGGAACCCAGGTCTCCCACAATGCAGGCGGATTCTTTACTGTCTGAGCCCAGGGAAGCCCAAGGAACTGAGTAAGCAGGTAATTTAGGGAGTGTCGATTGTGTCACAGTTGACTGATTTTCGGCCAATCAGGTTAGCAAAGACTAAAAAAACACAACAAAAGATACAATTAACACTTGTCAGGATGTGATGAAAAGGGTGCTTTGTTGATTTCTGATGTCAGGCGAATTGGAACACAGTTTGGCTAAACTAACCTTTTGTTGTTACCTCTATCCCTTTGGACCTGTGTGTCTTGCTTTGAGGATGGGAGTGGGTGGGTGGAGAGCAGTTTCCTTCTCACTTTCCATTGCCTCTTGGGGAAGGCTGCCCCCAAAATGAGCTGCCATTAGATGTACCTCCCGAGTCTCAGTCCCCCAAGGACCAGGAAGAACCGAGGCCCATTTTTACAAGATCATTGGTGGCTGGAGGAACTTCCTAAAAACTAATCAGGAGTTGCCCCTGCTGTTGTGTTTCCAGCAGCGTACACATCGCACCACCTGTGCAGTTCCTGGACCAGCTCAGCTCACACTACATGGCCTTTGGCCACCCCTCACCTCAGTCCTCACCTGCCAAATCCCCCAGCTGCCATCAACAACCCCCAGCTGGTTTTCTCTCCTTTTCTGGTGCTTTCTTCCAACATCATTAGGCTAATATTAGTTAACATGTAGCTTTTTTTTTTCTTTCTTCATTTAAAATTTCAAATGCATGAATGCTCCTTGTGAAAGTTAGAATAATTGAGAAGCATAGAAAGTAAAAAGGTGAGAGTCCTTCCTTCACAGGACTTATCCTAGTCCCCAGCGTTGACCATAGTGAGTAGTTTGGTGTTCTTTCTGTGGCTCTCTTTTTCTCTTTCTTTTAAAGACCCACAGGGCACAACCTCGTTCCACTTGCCGCATTATGGCTCCCCTCGTATTGAGGGTGGCAGGAAGTACCCCTCAGGAGGTGCAGATACAAGTAACGCTTGGGTGATGGCTGACGCTGTTCCTTGGGACCTGGCGGAAACGTGATTTCCAACCATGAAGGAGCCCAAGGATTCTCTCTCTCTCTGTCCTTTGCGGAACCCTTCGCTATGCTTTTCTTTCCCACATACTCACACAACCAGTTCTCTTTCCCACTTCATGTCTCTGTGCCCTTCTAGGGAAGGATTTTCTGGACCTCATTCCTAAACTGTGTTTTGGCCACTGCCAAACTCTGTCGCCTGTGTCAGATAAAATCATTAGATGATCCCCAAGGTAAAAACTTTGGTGGCTGAACAAGCATGTTGGTAGACTTGGGGTTTTTCTGCTGTTTAATCTCCCACCTTGCTCTGTGCCCAAATATCCCCCCTGGGAATACTCCCACCTCCCACTCAGCAGGTCCTGACCCCCATGGCATTTTACATAGCACCCAACTCCAATTTCTCCAAGGGTTCCTCTTTGCATCCATTAGACCCCTTCACTCCAGGCCTTGGCAGTCCACACACTGCAATGGACAGTCTAAGGGGCCGGCCACATTCAAGCAGATCGCAAGCAGATTCAAGCAGATCCCCTTCAAGGAGGGCCCCAGCAATGCACTGGCACTGGTTCAAAGGGATCAGGTCGACCTGAGAATCTGATCAGGGATTGGTGGGAGAGTAGAAGATGCTCAAAAGCCCATCAATCAACAGGATTCTAAAAACATTCAGAGGATGCTCTCAATCTCCTTCAAGTGTGTCCTAATGATGTTTTTAGAATGCTGGACTTCATTTCTAGGACTGCCGTTCTTGGTTGTAGGTTGCTCAGCATGAGAGGATCCCTTTTCTCAGCTGGACTGAGAAAGGGAAAACTTCGTTTTACCTTAATATTACCTGGTTTTAATTTAAGTTGGGGGGATGGAAAAATAGCCTGAAAGTGTGTCTCTAGTTTATAATCAGTTCAGTTCAGTCGCTCAGTCGTGTCCGACTCTTTGCGACCCCATGAATCACAGCACGCCAGGCCTCCCTGTCCATCATCAACTCTCGGAGTTCACTTAAACTCATGTCCATAGAGTCAGTGATGCCATCCAGCCATCTCATTCTCTGTCGTCCCCTTCTCCTCCCGCCCCCAATCCTTCCCAGCATCTGAGTCTTTTCCAGTGAGTCAACTCATCGCATGAGGTGGCCAAAGTATTGCAGTTTCAGCTTTAGCATCAGTCCTTCCAATGAATACCCAGGATTGATCTCCCTTAGAATGGACTGGTTGGATCTCCTTGCAGTCCAAGGGACTCTCAAGAGTCTTCTCCAGCACCACAGTTCAAAAGCATCAATTCTTCGGCCCTCAGCTTTCTTCACAGTCCAACTCTCACATCCATACACGACCACGGGAAAAACCATAGCCTTGACTAGACGAACCTTGGTTGGCAAAGTAATGTCTCTGCTTTTTAATATACTATCTAGGTTGGTCATAACTTTCCTTCCAAGGAGTAAGTGTCTTTTAATTTCATGGCTGCAATCAGCATCTGCTGTGATTTTGGAGCCCCAAAAAATAAAGTCTGACACTGTTTCCACTGTTTTTCCATCTATTTCCCATGAAGTGATGGGACCAGATGCCATGATCTTAGTTTTCTGAATGTTGAACTTCAAGCCAACCTTTTCACTCTCTTCACTTTCATCAAGAGGCTTTTGAGTTCCTCTTCACTTTCTGCCATAAGGGTAGTGTCATCTGCATATCTGAGGTTATTGATATTTCTCCCAGCAATCTTGATTCCAGCTTGTGCTTCTTCCAGCCCAGCGTTCCTCATGATGTACTCTGCATATAATTTAAATAAGCAAGGTGACAATATACAGCCTTGACGTACACCTTTTCCTATTTGGAACCAGTCAGTTGTTCCATGTCCAGTTCTAACTGTTGCTTCCTGACCTGCATACAGGTTTCTCATAAAAATAGTCTCTCCAGATTTTCATAACTTGATATTCTAGTGTTGGATTCTTTTACATGATCTCTTTTGTGTTTGTATTTGAAATCTAAGTTTCTGCCATTGGAGTGGTATCTTAAGCATCATGACCTGTTTGTAAATTTTGAAGATTAAACCCTTGACAGTTACATTATTTGAAACTATTTTCTCCCATTCTGTGGGTTGTCTTTTTGCTTTGTTTATTGTCTCCTTTGTGATGCAAAAGCTTTTGAGTTAAGTAGGTCCCATTTGCTTATTTTTATTTCCATTATTCTGAAGTAAAAAAAGATATTGCTGAGATTTATGTCAGAGAGTGTTCTGCCTATGTTTTCCTCTCTGAGTTTATAGTATCTGGTCTCACATTTAGGTCTTTAACCCATTTTGAGCTTATTTTTGTGTATGGTATAAAAGAATCATCTAATTTCAATTTTTTAAAATTACATAACTGTCTGGTTTTCCCAGCACCATTTGTTGAAAAGACTGTCTTTCCAACATTGTATAGTTTTGCCTTCTTTGTCATAGATCAGTTGACTACAGGTACATAGGTTTATTTCTGGATTCTTTATCCTGTTCCATTGATCTATATTTCTATTCTTGTGCCAGTACCGTACTGTTTTGATGACTGTAGCTTTGTAGTATAGCCTGAAGTCAGGGAGCCTGGTTCCTCCAGCTCCATTTTTCTTTCTCAAGATTACTTTGGCTATTCAGGGTATTTTTTGTCTTCACACAAATTTTAAGATCTTTTGTTTTAGTTCTGTAGAAAATGCCCTTGGTAATTTGATAGATATTGCATTGAATCTGTAGATTGCCTTGGATAGCATAGTCATTCTGATAATATTTGTTCTTCCAATCTACTAACATGGTATATCTTTCCATATGTTTGTGTCTTCTTCATTTCTTTCATTAGGGACTTATAGCTTTCAGAGGACAGGTATATAAGACAAATTAATCTTGATTTGACTATATTTGGTAGAAATGAGGGTAATTTTAGAGAAAAAAATTATGTTTCAATGAATGTTAAATTCCAGTTTTGTTAATGAAATTCTGTATTTACTAAGATTCATTTCCCAGGTAGTTCCTTGCTATATGTTATACTAATATACAGTTTAATTGAATTATTAAAAGGACACTCTAAGTTTGTTTCTGGAGCTTGTCTCAGTAATCTCTTTGGATGAAGATCAGATGCCCCATGATCTGAAACCAGGGGATTACACGCATTGGAAAAGATATAATTTAAAGTACTGTCTCCAACCTAGGTGGAAGGGCCCTTATCAGGTACTCTTAACTAGCTCATGTGCAGTGAAACTGAAGGGATTGACTTGGATTCCACTCACAAAGGGACCCTGCACTGGACTGGCCTATAGAGAGGGTGACTGATCTCAAAATCATCGTAAAATAATTCTCAAACAGAAGAATAGCTCCACTCACACTAGGATGAGAAGAAGACAACTTCAGAAGCAGGCCGCTTGCCCCAGATTCTGGGCCTGACTCATATGATCATTTACGTTCAGTGACTTCTTGGACCTTTGCAAATGAATCAAATTTTCTACATCACAGGCATGATCCTATGCTAGTTTCAAATATAAATATAATTGTTGGGTTTGTGGCTAATTACCTGTGTTTAGTACTTTTGGGTTACCTTGGTGGATTTCTCCACTCCAAGGCTCTAATTGTTTGGCCCTATTGCTGTGCTCAGGAAATTTATTCTAGAAGAAAAAATTATAGTCCCGTTCAGAACACTATTGATATTACTAGATGGTATCCCCTTGCCTGGTCAATTAATAATGCCTGCTCTGATCCTGGCCATAAATATTAATTTTCCTCTATTACTCAAACTTGATCAGAGCAACAAGCAAAATTTCGGCCAAAGAATAAATCCTCCCACAAGTATGGGATGGATTAATGTGGTTAACACCAGGCTATAGTAATTTAAGTTTAAAGGCCCTTATATGCTGTGAACAGTTAAACTGTACTAGGGATAACCAGCTTAGTAACATTAGGAAATTAAGTCAGATACCTTATGGACAATGCCAATATATCAGTTAAGTTTAGTCACTAACTTGTGTCCGACTCTTTGCGACCCCGTGGACTGCAGCATGTCAGGCTTCCCGGTCCATCACCAACTCCTGGAGCTTGCTCAAAGT
The DNA here is from genome assembly GCF_049115385.1 of Moschus berezovskii. Taxonomy (NCBI): domain Eukaryota; kingdom Metazoa; phylum Chordata; class Mammalia; order Artiodactyla; family Moschidae; genus Moschus; species Moschus berezovskii. Next base: position 43,046,666 of record NC_142486.1, on the reverse strand, counting down.
CATGTCCATCAAGTCAGTGATGCCATCCAACCATCTCATCCTCTGTCATCCCCTTCTCCTCCTGCCTTCAATCTTTCCCAGCATCAGCATATATATATACCTATATATACCTATATATATTTATTTATTTATATAAAAAATATATAAAATATATATATATTTCCCAGCATCAACATCAGCATATATATATATATATATATATGCCAATGTATAATTTCCCTGAAAAATAAGAATCGGTACAGAACAAACTAAGTCAGATGACCTGGAATATAATGGGTTGCACCTAATGGAAGTTCTTGACTTGAATTCTTACTAATACTGTTAACTAGATTATTATCTATATTGCCTGTTTTGTAAAATTATTGTTTCTTACATTACCAAATGTGTGACTGAGACTCTGATAAAGTGATTACATGTAGCTCCATATGAGATCGATGACTGTAATAGTATAAGCCTAGATATGAGAAGAAGCAACAAGAGTGAATATTTTCTTGGGCCATAGAGACTAGTAAGAAAGGTGGTTCAGAGACTTTCTTTAAAAAAGGATCTATTTATTTATTCATTTTTGTCTGTGCTCGGTTTTCACTGCTGCTCACAGGCTTTCTCTACTTGTGGTGAGTGGGGGCTACTCTTCTTTGCAATGCTCAGGCTTCTCATTGCCTTGGAGCATGGGCGTTAGACATGCAGGCTTCAGTAGTTGCAGTGCATGGGCTCAGTAGTTGTGGCACCCAGGCTCTAGAACACTGGGTCAGTAGTTGTGGCATACAGGCTTAGTTGCTCCATGGCATGTGAGATCTTCCCAGACCAGGGATAAAACCTGTATCCCCTGCATTGGCAAGTGAATTCTTAATCACTAGACCACCAGGGACGCCCATCCCAGGGACTTTTGGCTACTTTTAATAAGGTCTAGACCTGTAAGAGCACATTGAATAGCCTATCAGCAAAATCTTTACCACACCTGGAAATGAGCATCCTTAGCATCATGGAATGAAATGATCATGAAATGCTTCCAAATACACGGCCAAATTTATGACAATGAGGAGGCCTTGTCACCTATAAATTAGCACTTGTCACCAGCACGTTCCATCTGCCTCTACAAGGATTAAAGCACGAGCCACTGCAACTGCTGACCTTCAGCATCTTGAATGGGGTTCAGGGTGGAGATCAGGAATGAAGTGCTCTATGCTCTGAGAAAAACTAGGAGAACAGTCCTTTAGATAGTTAGATGCTTTCAGGAGAAGATTTTAAGAGCCAAAAATTTTGCATCTTTTCATACCTAGAGAAACACTAAAATCATTAATGATAACGTTCACTTTAGCTATTAAGGAGAAAATTCCAATTAAAAGTGCTATGGTTCAGACATCCAAGATAATACTACGTGACACTATGGGTGTGTTTCAGACAAGTTCTTATACTTCTTGAGAACTTGTTTTATGAGCTCTGTTGGACTTGATGTCCATAGCCTTTCTTGAGACACTAGCTGATAGCTGGTAGCTATAACCTTACATTTTCAAGTGTCCTCTTGGTGACTATGACACTTTTTACATGATAAAATTGCTTTAGATCATATATTACAAAAAGAGAAAAGACATGTGTAGTGACCAATAGCTCCTGTTACTTATGTGTTAATACCACATCAAAGGTTAAAATTGACTTAGATAAAACTAGGCAACCAGCTACAAGTCTCCTCAAAATGTCAAGTCCTGACTGAGTGTCATGCTTATTCTCCTGAAAAGAAATGAAATCTATTTTGTTATTAACATTCAGGTGGTCACTCACCCAACTACTTCTAACTGGACCTGCTACACTGACACCAATCACAGTAGGATAATATAAGTAGACACCTACTCTATATCATTCCAAATGGTTCCATTCATTTGGACAGAATAACCCAAGAGCTGACTCTATTGGAACCAAGATTAGAATTGCTACCAAATGTAACCTAGTTCTTACTCCTGCTTGGACCCCTGGTTATAATAATTCTTTTACTGGTCTTTGGATCCTGTCTACTTAATCTACTTGTCTAGTTTGTTCTTTTTAAGGACACAATGTTTTCCCAGACAAGATGATGGTACTGCAGAGATTCCAGCCATTCCTCAGGACAGATTCTGCTGGAATAAAACAGAAGTCACCTGAGCCACTTAATGAGACAGGACAAGAACTCTGTGACCCTGGCTAGGCAGGGTCTATGGGCCCCATGCTAGCCTGAAGAAGCTACCTAGACCTTCAACCTTCATCCTCCCAATAAAGATATCTTGGGGCTCAGGTATTTCCGGGGGGATTTGAGGCCAGAGATAGATAGGCTCCAGGTTAGAAATTTACAGCCAGCCTCCTGTTTACACTTCCAGATAGAAATAACAACAGGAAGACAGTAAATAGCTGGACTTTTTGTCTCTGGTGCTGAGTTACTTCAGTTGTGTCTGACTCTTTATGACCTGCCAGGCTCCTCTGTCCACAAGACTTTCCAGGCAAAGATACTGGAGTGGGTTGCCATTTCCTCCTCCAGGGCTTTGTCTCTGGTGGACACTTTATGATAACAGTAATGGCAGAGGCAGAGAGGAACTGAGCCCTCTTATTCAGTTAAGAGATATAGAGACTACATATTTCTCATTCTTGAGATCAAGGAGACCTTCCTGGCTACATGTGCATAGAAAGGATCTTTGAGGGTCAAAAGGGGGCCTCTTGACCCATAGGCCTCTTTACTAGAATCCATCTTGGCTTAAGAGATGTTCACACATAGGGAGGACTGTGAGTTAAAGCAAATACAGACTCAGAGCCAAGCAAAGAAAGATGACTAGCCAAGAGGAAACATGGAAGAAATGACCCAATTAAGTGATTCAAAGTACCACGAGGGCACGGCTCTCTCTATCCACACGTACTCTTTTTCCTTCTAATGAACAAGTTACTTGTTTCACTACTTTCCACCTGTCTGTGGAAAGGCATTTCTACACAACTGACAGGCCAGGGCCTTGTCACTGGCCACCTGCTCTCATGGTCTAGTGGCTAGGTTCAATGCTCTCACTGCCACGGCCTGACCTCAGTGTCTGGACTTCACTCCCTGGCCAGGGGACTGAAATCCTGCTCAAAGCCTCTGCAGGCTGAGGCCACCTGAGAGCAAAAGGAATCATAGCCCTGGAAACTGGGCTGATTCCACGTATCTTCTATGATGTGCAGCATTTGACCGCAACAACATGTTTTAAAACTTGGCTCCTCCTGGGCTTCCTGGTGACCACACACTGGCTGCCCCTCCTCCCTTCCTCTGAGGTCTTCTCTCATCTGCCCTCCTCTAAAGGTCGCTGTTCTTCTAGGCTGTATTCTCCTCTCTCTCAGTTGATTGAGCACAGAACATGGACCCTCTTCTTCAGACGTGCAACCACATACCCACTGTTGAAACACGTGCTGAGCCAAAGCTGAGTGCGGGGAGGGAGTTTTTTGGTGGTCCAGTGGCTAAGACTTCATGTTCCCAATGCAGAGGGCCAGTGTTTGACCCCTGATTGGGGAACTAGCCCTGACATAGTGCAACTGGGAGTTCACTTGCCACAACTAAAGATTCCGCATGCCTTGACAAGGATGGAAGATCCTGTGTGTTGCACCTAAGATCCAACACAACCAAAGAAATAGATAAAAATAAATATTAAAAAAATTAAGTTGAGTGGAGACCAAGTGTGGCTGAATGTCCAACTTGGGATGTACAAGTGAGTTCTAGCCTTGTTCCAACCAGGGTCCATATCCACATGGAAGATTGCTACTGTTACTGCTACTGCTGCTGTTACTGAATGCAACTTGAATCTGTTCATCTACTGGCAGTAAAGCCAACCTACTGACACCGGGCTGTGGTGAAGGAAAGTGCAGTGTTTATTGCAGGGCGCCGTACAAGGGACAACTAGTGCTCAGAAAGCCTGAGCCGAGTTCCCGTGGGCTTCAGCAAGGCAATTTTAAAGGCCAGGTGAGGGAGAGGCGTTCCAGGGCATGTGATCAGCTCATGGACGATTCTCATATTGGTTGACGGTGAGGTAACAGGGCAGTGTCACAAGGGCTAGCATTATCAGTCTTTAGGTGCCAGTAGGTCTCAGGGCTGTGCTCATGGTCATCAGGTAGTTAATTTCTTCCATTTGGAGGGGGTTTTAGCTTCTGTAAAAAGCTTAGGAAGTGTGTATCAGATACTGTTCTCCAGGGATTTCAGAGAGGCGCTTAAAGCAAAGGTGTGGGGAAGGCAGTCTATCCCGGAAAGGCTCTATAAGGGTCTTGTTCGACTACCCTGCTGCTACTATCCTGGTATTTTGGTTGGCTGAAGAAGAACCCAGACCTTATTGTAGAAGTAAACAGCTTTCACTCCCATCACCACCATTACCAATACCCCTTTGCATCCACAATGGTCATGGGAGTTATTATATGACCAGCTTAGGAAGGAGGTGTGAAGATTTGGGTCTGAGGCCATGAGGGGAGGCAGGAACAACAGGAGTGATGAGAGGATGTCGTGGCATCTGTATCTGCTGGACTCCACAGAATGGGTTTGTGTCCCCATCATTAGAAATGTGAAGAACATGAACTGTAGAATTGTTTTTCAAAAATCTTTTCTTAGGAGGTGGGTGGCATATATAACACATAAGAAGAAAAATTCAGGAGTTCCCTGGTGGTCCAGTGGTGAAGAATCTGCCTCCCAATTCAGGGGACACAAGTTTGATCCCTGGTTCACAAACTAAGATCCCTCGTGCTGCAGGGCAACGAAGGTACCGCAACTACTGAGTCTGCAAGCCGCAACAAGCAAAGACCCAGTGAAGCAAAAAAGAAAAATTCACAAAACGTTAAGTGGACAGCAAGAAAAATTGCTATAAAGCAAACACTCATATGGGGCTTCCCTGGTGGCTCAATGGCAAGGAATCTGCCTGCAACTCAGGAGATGCAGGAGATGCGGGTTTGAGCTCTGGCTTGGGAAGATCCTCTGGAGAAGGAAATGGCTACCCATTCCAGTATTCTTGCTGGGAAAATCCCATGGACAGAGGAGTCTGGAAGGCTACAGTTCATAGGGTTGCAAAGAGTCGGACACGACTAGCAACTGAGCATCCATGCTTGCAAATGCTTGTATAAATAACCGCCACCTAGATGAAGAACTCGAACAGTCAGCCCTCTGAGGGCCAGCCCTCACATACTTCTTTACTTGTGAAACCTTTTCCTTCCCACCCTCCGAAAGGAAACCATGTTCCTGAGTTTTTGGTAATCACCCCCTTTGCTTTTCTTTGCAAATGTATCACCTTAGAATGAATCTCTGAATCATGTCGTTTGATTTGGCTTGTTTTTGAGCTTTATGTAGATTTATTGAAAATACTTTTTTGGTGAGTATTTTCTTTCACTTAATTTCGTGTCTGAGAACGGCATGCATGCTGTTGTGTGGAGTGCATTCTCACTGTTCTTTGGCCTCCCATCCGCTGTGTAAATTAACCACACTTCTTAAAAAAAAGCTCATTCTACTGTTGAAGGACAACTGGGTTGTTTCCAGTGTTTGACTTTTACAAAGATGCTGTCTGTAGGACTGTTTTCTATGAGAGCCTTTGTGACTGCTGGGGAAGCAAGCAGTTGCAGTGATGCAGTGGTGGGAAGGGCTGCTCGTGTGCAGAATCCACTCTCTGTGGGGCCCCGAGACCTCTCTGCATTGTGAGCATTGGGAGGTGGCACTTCAATGCCAGAACATTCTCACAAGGGACACTGTCAGCTAGTGGTTCCTTGATGTGGCTTCTTGCATCTCAGTCTGAAGCAGAGAGAAAGAACTTGGCAACTTTTGTGTTTTCAGTTCCAGTGGAAAACTGGTGTGTGAGTGCAGATGAAGTTGCTTTTTTTTTTTTTTTCCTGCCAGGCGATGTGACTTGTGGGATCTTAGTTCCCTGACCAGGTATTGAACCTGGACCCTCTGCAGTGAGAGTACAGAGTCCTAACCACTGGACCGCCAGGGAATTTTCTAGATGAGGTTTCTCTTTAGATATAGGAATGGGGTGCAGGGGATAGGCTGAGAGGTATTGTAATTTGGGTTAAACGTAAATGTCCATACAGTGAATCCACTGTAGCCTAGTTCTGTCACACCTGTTGACTAGTGGGGAAGGGGCTCTTGTCAGACCACCTCGGTGGGTGAGTGTGTTACTCGCTGGGTCTCTGATGGGTTTTTGTCGGTGGCACTGGAGTAGAAGGGTATGCTCCCTTGCCACTGACTAATCCTGCAGCTGATACAGATCATCAAGATGACACCGAAATGAAACACTCACAACCTTGCAGCCAGCAATGACGTGGTGATTTTGCAGGGTCTGGAAGAGCCACTCTGTGTGAGGGAAACAGGTCTGGCCTCGTGCATTGTGTAAAGGAAGGAGACTTTCTTTTCTTGCCTCTCTGTTTCAGTGAAGATCGTCTTCCAGAAGCTCCCAGTATCCTGGTTTCATAGATCCAATTATGTGATCCAAACTGATTAAATGCTTATGTGTCAGGCACTGGTTGAAGTACTTTTTATACATGTGCATTTACATCTCAAGCATCACTCTGGTGAGGAAATGTGTATTGGTCAGCTTTTGCTGTGTAACAATCCCTCCTCCCTCAGAGGTAATGTCTTAAGATAACAAACATTTCTCACATTATTATGGGTTTGTTGGGGGGTTATTCTGACTTGGGCTGGCTTGGCTGGAGCTGGATGGTCTAGGAAAAGCCTCACTCATATGTCTGGCAGTTGGCCTGATGTCAGCTTGGGTGACAGTCACATGCCTCTCATCAGTCAGCTCACGCTTGTTGACATGATGGCGGAAAGGTTCTTAACAGCAAGAGAGAGTAAGCCCTAATGTTGCAAGCCCATCTCCAGCTTCTGCTTGCATTGCATTTGCTGCTGTCCCATTGGTCAAAGCAAGTCACGCAGCTAAAATTAGATTAGGGAAGAAACCTCCTCAAGGTATGGTAGTCAATTCACTATAGACTCTTATCACCCCCATTTTACTGATGAGGAAACTGATGCTTAGAGAAGTTAAGGAACTCACCCCAGCTCACACAGCTCCTATTGGGAAGAGCTCAGCTTCAAATCCAGGTCTATCTGGTGGTTAAGTTGGTACCTCAACTTCTATTTATATTGCCTCCTTTCTCAGACCTGAGCACTTGTTTCCCAGTGTACCAGCTCCAGAGTGGACTGATGAACTCACTTAACCAGCCTCCCCCAAAGGGCCACTCAGTCATAGATCCTAGCAGTTGCCTTTGCAGCCAGCAGGGCTTAGCATCCCCTGCAGCTCTGGAGAAGAAATCCTCATGAATCCAGCTATTGCACTGGATTCTCTCCCTTTGATTAGTCTTGGGCGATCACATTCCATAGAATGTAGGAAATAGGCGGAAAGAATAAAAGATGGCGGGAGAAATGGGCCATTACGCTGCACATAAATGTATTAGCTCAATGGGCAACCATTAAACACCCGCTGTGCCTGAGCTAGATCCTGATTGCTCAGGAGAAGTGCAGACAGGGGAACAGGTATTCTCTAAAGCGCTGTTTTCAACAATGTGTGTTAAGGTAACGTGTTGACATGATGGTGCTGTTAGGTAGTCAGAGCAGAAAAAAAGGGGAGTCCAAAATGGCGGTTAGAAAGCAGATGAGAAAGAGAACAGAGGAAAAGTCCAAGCACTCGAAGTGCCCCCTTCCTGATCAATGACAGATATTGATGGGGCCCACATGGGGTCTCATTGATAAGAGGGCTCGTTTTGTCGACCTCGCAAACAAAGAATAAAGCACAGTGATCCTTGAGACTGACCAAATTGCCCAAATGGCATCCTGTTATCTCACTGGCTCCTATCTTCTCAAAGCTGCGAGACCACCAGATTCCAGACCTCCGGCTCCGTGACCATCCCTCCAGAGGATTTTTCATTGGTGGGGTGTAAGAAGGACTCTGTCAGAAAGGGAGGACAATGGTTCCCCTTAAGGGCCAGTCACCCTCTCTTTTCCCTCTAATAAATTTCCCTTTTCTTTCCTGACTGCCCAGCTTGCTCTCTTTTTCTCTGCACTCACCTTACGTATATGAGCCTTATTTTATGTATTCAAGAACCAATCAGGTTCCAATAGGGAGGAGACAAAAAGTATAACAAGGGAAGCCAAGACAGGTTAAGGCCACTCCTTCAGGGCGGCCTGCCCTCACTTCTCGGGGTGTATGATCTGCTGTCTGCTTAATAAACTCTTGGGCTGTAACTGAGCTGTAACACTGGTACATCATTTCAAAGCTTTGCTGTGATGAGACCAAACCAAGGGAAAGGAACACACACACCTGACAGTGTTAAAGACAAGAGTCCCAAAATGAAGTCACTTGTGCGACCCTATGGACCTTAGCCCACTAGGTTCCTCTGTCCACGGGATTCTCCAGGCAAGAATACTGGAATGGGTTGCAATTTCTTTCTCCAATACCAAGCCCCATATCAACCAAACCAAGACTTAATTACAGATTTGACTCTCCCAGAAATGGAATCTTACACCAGTCAGTCAGAAATTGCCTGATCGGCATTAATTAGGTGGCCCGACAGACCCCTGACAACCCCTCTAATGATAATAACCTTGATCCACTTTTTACCTAGTGCAGCTTCCTGTTCCTGCTCCCTTCTGCCCACAGAATCTCTTGCCTTGTCTGTTCTTTGGAGCTCCTTTCCATCTGCTAGATTGAATACTGCTTGATTCGTGATTTGTTGAGTTGAATTTTATTTGTTAACAATGGATATCAAGACTAAGATGAAAGTCTCCTAGACCTGGAAGCTACAAGGTAGTAAGATCTTAAGATTCAAGAGAGGTGGGAGAAGCAGGACATCTTTTCATAATATTGCTGGTGCAGACAGCCTCTTGTTAAACTGTCAGAACCTGTACTCAGGCGGGAGATAGATGGGTCCCAGGCTGAGCAGCTGGAGTTTCTCCCTCGTGGACACATACTCCATAATAGCAGGAGAGAGGAGCTGAGCCCTGCCCAGATAAGAGATAAAAGACCACTTACACCTTATTCTCAAAGTCAAGGAGCCCTTACCAACTACGCATGCCCAGAAAGGCTCTTTGGCGATCATCAGCTCATAGTAAGTGCTGTCCATAAGCCTCTTCGCTGGATACCATCTCGGCTGAGAGACGTGTGGACTCACAGGGGAGGACCTTGAAATAAACCTAAGACAAACTTAGATCCAGGAAAAGAGAGATGATTGGCCAAAGGAAACCCAGAATAAAAGTGATTCAAACTACCGCGAAGGTGTGACTCTCTCTGATCCACCTGGGTGTCCATCCGTATGTACTCTTTTTCCCACCCCAGATCAGTTCCAACTTCGATGCACATCTGAGCCCACCATCTCTTTTTAAATTTAAGGTCTACTCCAAAAGGACTTTTTTTTTTTTTTTTTTTATGACTCCGGGAAAATGGGGTGAGCAGGCAGGTTTGGGGTAAGGATTGGAAGAATAAAATATCTCCAAACTCCGTATTAGATTTGCAATCAAGCTGAAATTCTCAATCCCCCAGGGCTTGTTACTTGTAAGAAACAAATGAAAAAAAAGTTATTTGTAAGAAACAAAGACCTAGATTTGCATTTGAATGTGGTGCCAATCAGTGCTCATTAGCGGAAATACAATGGCACACCATTAGCGGGAAGGTAGCTTCAGCAATCGCTCATTAGTTTTGCAGATTCCAATAAGTATTCTAAGGGATGCTTGGTGTTTGATGAGACCCAGAGGCCACAGTCACTTCCCACCGTTTCTCCCCAGGGAAAGGCAATGTTCAGCAGGGATAACTGTAGTCTCCTTTTCCTCCTTTTCACTCACACATGCCTCAGACTCCTCTGCTATAGGATGTCAAAACTTTGAAGGACTGTAGGCCTACAGAATCCCGTGGACAGAGGAACCTGGGCTACTGTCCATAGGGTCACACAGAGTCGGGCATGACTGAAGCGACTTAGCAGCAGCAGGCATTTCTTGGTTAGGACATTACTTATGAAAAAAATTGAGAAGTCAGCAGAGAATCTGTTTATCACACATACTCCCTTTCTTCATTGAAAAGAAGGACTCTTGATAGGCTGAGGGCAGAAAGGAAACAGACAATGGGACCACCACTTTGTGGATGATCCCTGGATGAGACTTTCAAAGGAGAGCAGACCTCTCTGTTTGAAGGGCTGGAGAACTGGGCAGGCACAACTTTGGCCCTCAAGTAATGTAAGCAGCTTTTGGCAAGAAAGGGCTCTCTGCAGGAGACCCTCTTGTCTTGTCACTAACCTGAAACCAGGCAGCCCCACGCTCTACTCATCTCTGGTCCTAGCACACCTCTCGGATCTCTTGACCACACACTACCTTGCCTAACCTGTTGGTCCTTTCTGTAGATCAAAGAAGTAGAAACGAAGAATGAGTTCTTCACAGATAAGCAGATCTCTCTCCTAGCTCCCCCTTCAGTAATCGACAACTGCGAACAAGGTGGCGTCTAAAGAAAAATCATAAGTTGCCAAACCTGCACACAAGCCCGCACAAAGTGGGGATGGCCATGACTCTAATCGCTTCCCTCCACCCCATCTCAACGGTTAACTGAGACTACCTCCCTTTCCCCCCTGAAAAGCTTTTATCTCTGAGCAGAATCTTTGGAGATGGTTTTTGGGGACTCTGAGTCCACCATCTTCCAGGATTGCTGGCATTCTGATTGAAAGCATCTTTCATTTCTACCAACCCTGCTCTCTCTCTCCTTCTCTCTTTCACACTGATTTTCAAGCAGCAAACAGCCAGACCTCATTGGGTAACAGACTTGAGAGATTAACCAGGTCTCAGGGGCTCACTTAACTAAGGGAAACTTCTTAGCCTCTGGGCGTTAAGGGACCTCCTAGGACAATAGCGGGCATGTAGAAGCTCAATAACACAGTGGCTATAAACCCAGATGTTAGAATTACATGAACTTCAGTTCAAGTTCCAGCCTTTCCACCAGTCTCCTATGGTGATTCTTCGGCACATTAATATTTGAGAACTGCTGAGCTGGCCTGTCCTGTTTCTGACAGTTCACACTCAACCCCAGGCGCTTGTACTTGAAGAGGGTGATTCCCAAGGTGAGGGCTACTTCTGTAAGCAAAGTGTAATGAAAATTTAATTTTCCCAAGACAGCAAGCATTGTTTCTCTTTTGTAATAGAACTTGCTTTTTAAATTTTTCATCTTTCAGCTACCATCTGTACTCCATGGGATCTTGTTCTTCAGGGGTGGAGGCCTCTGCCCCCAGGAAGTGGCATAATTGGTCTAAACAAACCACGTTTTCCTTTTCCCTTTACTTAATGATGGGCTTAGAGGTACAGACATGAGACATTTCTGGTCAATGAGACATGAATGGGGAGTGTGCCGGGGCTCCTGGCAGAGGTTTTCCTCGTTGATCAAGAGGAGACAAAGAGGGAAGAAACAATCCCTCTCCTGACTCTGGATACTGTTGTGAGAAAATGCTGCCTGGAGCTTGGGCAGCCATTTTGAGGTCATGAGGAAGCTCCTAGGAAAGGATGGTAGAACGGAACAGCAGAAAGAAGGTGGACTTTATGGATGTTATGGAACTGCTGAATCCATCAGCTTTGCAGCCATCATTTTATTATGCGAGATAATTACATTCCCTCAAAGTTTAAAGGCAGATCCATTGGTAGGTTTGTACTGCTGAAACTCATAAAAAAAAGAGATGGAGATGTATACTCTGGAGGCCTGAGAAAGCAAGTTCTGGGAGAAGGAGACCCTGAGGCCAAAACAGCAAGTCTAGGATCTGGACTGTATCTCTACAGTGCTGTGACCTTTATACTACAGTGTAGGGGCTAAAATGGAATCAGAGTGCTTGGGTTCAAAGTCCAGGTCCACCACCAAATGAACTATGTCACCTTGGGCAAGTTGCTTAAACTCAGGATCATAATAGTACTACATAATAGGATTTAAAAAGCTGAAATTAGTAATCTGAAGTACCTAGTCCATGGTAAGTACTACCATGTATTAACTATGAGGTGAGGAATATTTAACAATCACCTTTGTTTTTTGCTTTATATGTTATAATATACCTTTGTAAAAAAAATAAACTTTTTATTTTGAGATAATTATAGGTTTGTAGAAAGTGAAGAGGAAATAAAAGCCTCTTGGTGAAAGTGAAAGAGGAGAGTGAAAAAGTTGGCTTGAAGCTCAACATTCAGAAAACTGAGATCATGGCATCTGGTCCCATCACTTCAAGGGAAATAGATGGGGAAACAGTGGAAACAGTGTCAGACTTTATTTTTTTGGGCTCCAAAATCACTGCAGATGCTGATTGCAGCCATGAAATTAAAAGATGCTTACTCCTTGGAAGGAAAATTATGACCAACCTAGATAGCATATTAAAAAGCAGAGACATTACTTTGCAACAAAGGGCCGTCTAGTCAAGGCTATGGTTTCTCCAGTGGTCACGTATGGATGTGAGATTTGGACTGTGAAGAAAGCTGATCGCCGAAGAATTGATGCTTTTGAACTGTGGTGCTGGAGAAGACTCTTGAGAGTCCCTTGGACTGCAAGGAGATTCAACCAGTCCATCCTAGAGGAGATCAGTCCTGGGTGTTCATTGGAGGGACTGATGCTAAAGCTGAAACTCCAATACTTTGGCCACCTCATGCAACGAGTTGACTCACTGGAAAAGACCCTGATGCTGGGAGGGATTGGGGGCAGGAGGAGAAGGGGACGACAGAGAATGAGATGGCTGGATGGCATCACCGACTCGATGGACATGAGTTTGAGTGAACTCCGGGAGTTGGTGATGGACAGGGAGGCCTGGCGTGCTGCGATTCATGGGGTCACAAAGAGTCGGACACGACTGAGCGACTGAACTGAACTGAGGAATATTTAACAATCACCTTTGTTTTTTCCTTTATATGTTATAATTTTCCTTTGTAAAAAAAAACTTTTAATTTTGAGATAATTATAGATTTATGTGCAGTTGAAAGTAAAAATACAGAAAGATCCCGTGCACTGTGTACCCTGTGTCTCCTGATGGTAACTTTTCACACCAGTCTTGTACAATATCACAGTCAGAATATTGCGATAGCTACAGCGAGGAAAGAGACATTCCCACCACCACAGAGCTTTCTCTTGTTACCCTTGTATAACCACATCTACTTTCTCCTTACCTCCACCCCCTTCTTAATCTCTAGCAACCACTAATCTGTTCTCCATTTTGATGATTTTGTTATTTTAAGAATGCCATATAAATGGAATCATTTAATAGGTAGACTTTATTAGCTTCCCTGGTGGCTCAGAAGGTAAAGAGTTTGCCTGCAATGCAGGAGACCTGGGTTCGATCCCTGGTTTGGGAAGATCCCCTGGAGAAGGAAATGGCTACCCACTCCAATATTCTTGCCTGGAGAATCCCATGGATGGAGGAGCCTGGCGGGCTACAGTCCGTGGGGTTGCAAAGAGTTGGACACGACTGAGCGACTACCGCTTCCAGTATGTGGACTTCGGGGTTTGGCTTCTTTTCACTCAGCATTGTTCTCTGGAGATTCATACAGGTTGTTGAATGTATCAAGAGTTTGTTCCTTTTTACAGCTGAATGGTATTCCATGATGTGGGTATTCCATGGTTTGTTTAGCCATTTATCTAGTGAAAGACATTTGGGTTATTTCCAGTTTGGGGCTATTATGAATAAAGCTGCTATAAATGTTCGTGTAGAGATATTTGTGTGAACATAAATTTTCATTTCTCTGGGATGAATGCCCAGGATCACAATTATGGGGTCGCATGGCAGTTGCATTTTTAGTTTTTAAAAGTAACTGCCAAATTGTTTTCCAGAGTGGCTATAACATTTTACATTCTCACTAGTGATGTGTGTTTCATCTTTGCCAACATTTGGTGTTGTCATTATTTTTCATTTTAGTTATTTTGATAAGTGTGAGGTGATGTCTTACTATGGTTTTAATTTGCATTTCCCTCTTTCCATGTTCTTATTTGCCATCTGTATCTCCTCTTCAGTAAAATGTCTCTGCGTATGTCTTTGCCCATTTTCTAATCGGATTGTTTGTGGGTTTTGTTGTTGTTGAGTTTTAAGAGTTCTTTATGTGTTTTAATATTTATTTACTTATTTATGGCTGTCCTGGGTCTTTGCTGACGCATGGGCTTTTCTCTAGCTGTGGTACATGGACTTCTCATGACAGTGTCTTATCTTGTTGCAGGGCATGGGCTCTAGGGCAAGTGGGCTCAGTAGTTGCAGCTTTCTGGGCTTTAAAGCACAAGCTCAGTAGTTGTGGCGTGCGGGCTTAGTTGCTCCATGGCATGTGGGATCTTCCAAGATCAGGTACTGAACCCATTTCTCCTGCGTTGACAGGTAGATTCTTCACCACTCAGCCACCAGGGAAGCCCAAGAGCTCTTTATGTATTTTAGATACTCATCTTTTGGTGGATATGTGTTTGCAAATATTTTCTCTTGTCTATGATCTGTCTTTTATCCTCTTAACAAAGTCTTAAAATCTTACTCAAATATTTCAGAGGCAGATAATTTTTGAAGGAGAAAGGAGGAAGCAGGAGCTTAGATATCTTAGGCATCAGATAAGCATTAATTAATTAGTTAGATAAGATAAGGTATTAATAAGCACTTAATGAATGATATGTTTTCATAATAATAAATGTGAGCTAATAAATAAATAAGTGAAACAATAAATTTTTATTTCATAAAAATAAATAGTAAGTGTGAACACAGGGTGGACAGGGAGAGTGGAGTGAAAGAAGGCATTTATGACCCTCATGACCCACCCCATGACCCACCCTCATGACCCAGAATAGGGAATTATCCTTAGTGAAAGCTCCCATTTGAGAGAATTAAGAGAAACTGAGGCAAGAGGCAGATGAGATTCCCCCCAGGGTAGATACTCCAAGACAAGAATGGGACAATTGAGGGGGGAGTCTGGGCCCTGCCCAGATAGAAAAATGAGACCAAACAGTCCTCATTCATGAAGTCAGGAGATCTCTTAGACCACACAGGCAGAAAGGCTCCTTGGACGTCAAAAGACAAGTGATGCTAAGTGACGCTAACTACCTATAGGCTTCCATGGTAGAATTCATCTTGGCTAAGAGATGCATGGGCACATATGGGAGGATCCTGAGGTATACCAAATATGCACTTTGAACCAGGGAAATTCAAATGATTGGCCAAAGAAAACCATGAAGAAATATCCCATATAAGTGATTTAAACTTCCACAGGGCATGACTCTCTGAGTCCACGTGTGTGTCTATCCATACATACTGAACTCTCTTTTCCTTCTATTAATAATAAACACTTTACTTGTTTCACTACTTTCCATCTTTTGGGGATTCTTTCTCTGCAAAGCCAAAGAGCCAGGGCCTTGTCACCAACCACTTGTGTAGTGGCTAGGATTTGGTGCTCTCACTGCTGTGACCCAGCCTTAATCTCTGGCTGGGAACCAAAACCCTGCTTCAAGCTGCTGCAAGCTGAGGTGACCCGAGAACAAAATTACTTCTGGGAGAGCATCTCTAGGTGGCAGCCAAGAAGAGGGAAGAAACAGGGGGCTGAGGCAGGGCATAAACTGTAAGACGGGGAAAACCACTAAAGAAGAGCATGCGGTTTCCAACAATGAGGACATTTAAGATCTCAGATAAGAATTACAGAGGTAGACAGCTTTGGGTCTGTTTAGAGAAGCAACCATCAAGGTTGTTGGACCAGCTGCCAGGAGTCAAGGTGGAAAACTGAGCATGCAGACTCTGATTCTCATATTCACTCAATGCAAGGGTTTCTGGGTCAAAGAACGATGGGAGAGACTCTGGGACATTTGGAAAGGAAAATTTAAAAGTTTAAATAGGGCCAGTGGACCTAGCAGGAAGAAGGAAATGTTGGGAAAGATCTTGCAACTTGAGAGATCATCGCTGCAAATTCAAAAATGGAGCTTTGAAGCCAAATCTAGCTTCTGTACCCCAATACTGAATTAAATCTTGGAGACAGAGTTTTGCATGAAGTAGAAAAGAACAGCTTTAGTGCTTTGCCAGGCAAAAAAGGACACGAAAGGCTAATGCCCTAAATACTGTGTGTCCTAACCTGCAGGGGGTAGTGAGGAATCTGAGAGAGTTTAGGGAGCAGGATATGGTCAGCTCATAGACATTCTTCTGACTGGTTGGTGGTGAGGTATATGGGAGTGAGCATCATCACCATTCTGGTTCCACCTGGTCTGGGGTCTACCTGCTAGGGGCAGCATACTGTCCTTAGCCGTTAACTTCTCCTACCTGGCCGGGGTTTCAGTATCTACAAAGCAGCTCAAAGACAGCATTGCAGGTATGCCTTGATGAGGAGCCAGGACCCTGCCCCAAGACCGACTATTGTTTCTCTTGACTGCTTGTTCTTCCCTTGTCTTACAGCCCCTCTCTTCCCCAATTAACAACTGCTGGAACCTTCCAGGAACTTGGGGAAGGTCATAGAGGCTGAATGAAGCCTATTTCTTATAATCAAAGAAATAGGGGACCCAGAAAGGCTTTTGTGCCTAGGAGTCCCACAGGGTCCTGCTTGATATCAGCTTCTCAGACATGGTGTTGGAGCTGGCTTTTTCTCTCTGGAAAATGAGGGTTTCTGTAGAGTAGGGAGGGTGATCACTTGCCTGGATATTAAGTCCTTCTAAAGGGAAAATAATGTCACTAAAATGTCAATTAATCTCTCACTCTTGTTTTAATTCCAATGATTTTTCTTCCCCTTGTTGTAAAAATAAGGCAAGTTCCTTAAAAAAAAAAAAAAAAGGAAAATGGAAACTATTAAAAACTGAAAAAAAAAGAGGGATAAAAAAATATTCCTGCTACACTGTAAAGCTACTCTTTTATATTGGTTAGACTGTATTTATATTTCATTATATTTTATATTACATTTGCATTACATTATAATATATTAATTTTACATTACTTTAAAAATGCTATAAAATTTGAAGTTTCTATCCTGCTTTTTATTTTTCCCTTTCCATTATATTGTGAATAGTTGTCCTTGTTAGTGTGGGTTTCTTGTCAAAGTAATTTTAAATGCTGCTTAATAATAAATCGAGTGGCTGTACGGTAATTTCCTGAATAAATCTTTCCCATTTGTTGGACAATTGAGCTTGTTTCTATTTGGAGCTATTAAATGGATGATTTGGTGAAAACTGCAATGAGAATATCCACAGTCACTATTCAAATGAGCACTGACCAAGCCGAGTGGTTTACAATTCACATTTGATCCTCACAGCAACCCAACCAGGCAGAAACTACTGTGGTCTATTCCACTTTTTATTATTAAACTATAAAAATAAAATAAAGCAATTCAAGCAGAACTAAAAGGACCTAATGGGAAGGCTCACCCCCTCCTTCCCTTGCCATCAACCTCGCTTATCCCCCTCCTCAGAGATAACGCAGTGTATTTCTTAAGCATCCTTCCAGAAATTTTCTGTTCACATCCAAACACACAGACCATGGCATACATTTTATTTTGAAACTTTCTACCTGTCTGACTGAAATATCTCAACATCTTTCTATGTTTAGCTATATCGATCTATGAACCAGCCACAATTATTTTCATTTTCATTTTACACTTGAAGAAGCTGAGGCCTAGGAGGTAAAGAAACATGCTGTTATTGATTGAAATGTGTAACCCCCTCAAAGGGATGGTGAAGTCCTAAGCCAGGGCTCAGAATGTGACCTCATTTGGAAGAAGGGTCATTGCAGATGTAATTAGTTAAGATGAGGCCATACAGGAGTAAGGTGGGCACTAACCCAATATGACTGATATCCTTATAAAAAAGGGGACATGTGGATGCAGATACAGACATTTGCAGAAGGAAAACTAAATAATAGACATTGGGAGACCACCACGTGAAGATGGAGAATAGCAGTGATGCCCTCACAAGCTGAGGAGTGTGGAAGAAATCGGAAAACCATTAGAAATTAGGAAGAGCCAGGTAAGGATTCCTACAGGTTTCAAAGGGAACAGGGTCCCGCCAATACCTCGATTTCGGACTTCTAGGCTGGGGAACTGTGAGACAGTCTAGTCAGGTATGTATGTGTGTATTTGTATAAAGCCAACACTTTGAGGTACGCTTCAGCAGGCCTAGGAAACCAATGGGCTTCCCAGGTGGCATGGTGGTAAAGAATCCACCCACCAATGCAAAAGCCACAGGAGACGCGGGTTCGTACCCTGGGTTGGGAAGATCCCCTGGAGGAGGGCAAGGCAACCCAGTCCAGTATTCTGGCCTAGAAAATTCCATGGACTGTAAAGAGAAAGGGGTCGCAAAGAGAAAGGACACGATGAGCAACTGTCACTTCATGTCCACCAGGGGGCAGACCTGCGCCTTTGTTTTCAGAAAGGAGAAGAATGCTGACGTCAAATCCCTCTGTACAGATTGCCTATAAACGGTCCACTAAAGCGAGGGTCTGCCTAGAGAAGTGGGTGCAAAGAAACCTGGGGGCTCTCTGAAAGAGAGAGAACCAGGCCCCTGGGGGCATGGGCAGTCTGGTTTCTAGGTAGTTCTGTCGTGAGAAGCAGGAGTCATATTATCCGTTTTTCCTCCAGAAAGATCCCGAGTCCATTCTATTCAATGACCTTCTGAGGTTGATCATGTGACAGGCACCAGTTGTGGGCATTGCGGTGAAAAGACCCACCTTTCTCCAGATTGTCTTAGCAGCCATGTCTATGGTCCCATTCAGTTCAGTTCAGTTCAGTTCAGTCGCTCAGTCGTGTCCGACTCTTTGCGACCCCATGAATCACAGCATGCCAGGCCTCCCTGTCCATCACCAACTCCCGGAGTTCACTCAAACTCATGTCCATAGAGTCAGTGATGCCACCCAGCCATCTCATTCTCTGTCATCCCCTTCTCCTCCTGCCCCCAATCCTTCCCAGCATCAGAGTCTTTTCCAGTGAGTCACCTCGTCGCATGAGGTGGCCAAAGTATTGGAGTTTCAGTTTTAGCATCAGTCCTTCCAATGAACACCCATTACTTCATGGCAAATAGATGGGAAACAGTAGAAACAGTGGCAGACTTTATTTTCTTGGGCTCCAAAATCACTGCAGATGGTGACTGCAGCCATGAAATTAAAAGATGCTCCTTGGAAGAAAAGTTATGACCAAAGACAGCATATTAAAAAGCAGAGACATTACTTTGCCAACAAGGTCTATCTAGTCAAGGCTATGGTTTTTCCCGTAGTCATGTATGGATGTGAGAGTTAGACTATAAAGAAAGCTGAGTTCCGAAGAATTGATGCTTTGAACTGTGGTGTTGGAGAAGACTCTTGGGAGTCCCTTGGACTGCAAAGAGATCCAACCAGTCCATCCTCAAGGAGATCGGTCCTGAATATTCATTGGAAGGACTGATGTTGAATCTGAAACTCCAATACTGGGGCCAACTGATGCGAAGAACTGACTCATTGGAAAAGACCCTGATGCTGGGAAAGATCGAAGACAGGAGAAGGGGACAACAGAGGATGAAATGGTTGGATGGCATCACCGACTCAATGGGCATGAGTTTGAGTAAACTCCGGGAGTTGGCAATGGACAGGGAGACCTGGCGTGCTGTGATTCATGGGGTCGCAGAGTCGGACACGACTGAGCGCCTGAACTGAACTGAACTACGCCACACGACCCTATCCCTGTTGGACCCAAGTGGAGCCAGAGAGAGTCTGCACCTTCCTGCTGCTTCTCTGGCTTGAAAGCTGTTCTGTCTGCTCACACTGCTGAGCCCTGGCTGTTCAGCCCATCTGTGGATTCTGTAAAACACCCCACTAACTAGCCAGCACCCTTTTCTTTCAGCAACTCCCCACTCCTTTGAGAGCTGTAGTCAGAGCTAGTTTCTATTATTTGCAAAAGCACAAAAGCAAAAACCTGAGTTTATATGAATTAAGATGACTTTTGTGGATATAAAAAATAAAGGATTAAATGTATTATTTAAAATCATAAAGGCAAAAGAGATAAAAACAAAAAAGCTGCAAGACCAACCAAGCACCCAGAAAGGAACTTACTGTGTGTAGACTCAGTGAATATATTTCTTCACTGTCTGCAGGAATTCACTGAAAATAGTATCACGTGAAACTGGGGAAGCAGAAAAGGAGAACAAGGCTAAGCTAAATTATACTTCTTTCTCAGCCGTGAAGACAATATTGCTTCAAGTTAATAAATTAAGACATAAAGGTACTGTTGCTGTTGTTCAATTGGTCAGTTTTGTCTAACTTTTTGCGACCCCGTTTATTGCACCATGCCAGGCTTCCCTATCTTTCACCATCTCCTGGAGTTTGCCGAAACTCATGGCCCTTGAGTCAGTGATGCCATCCAACCATCTCATCCTCTGTCGTCCCCTTCTCCTGTCCTCAGTCTTTCCCAGCATCAGGTCTTTTCCAGTGAGTCTGCTCTTCCCATCAGGGGGCCAAAGTATTGGAGCTTCAGCTTCAACATCAGTCCTTCTAATGAAAATTCAGGATTGATTTCCTTTAGGATTGACTGGTTTGATCTTGCTGTCTAAGGGACTCTCAAGAGTCTTCTCCAGCACCATGATTTGAAAGCAACAATTTTTCAGCGCTCAGGCTTCTTTATGGTCCAATTCTCACATCCATACATGACTGCTGGAAAAAACGTAGCTTTGACTGTGTGGACGTTTGTCGGTAAAGTGATGTCTCTGCTTTTTAATGCACTGTCTAGTCTGTCATAGCTTTTCTTCCTAGGAACAAGCATCTTTTAATTTCACGGCTGCAGTCACCATCTGCAGTGATTTTGGTGTCCACGAAAATAAAATCTGTCACTGTTTCCATTTTCATCCCCCATTTTTGCCATAAAGTGGTAGGACTGGATATCATGATCTTAGTTTTTTGAATGTTGAGTTTTAAACCAGCTTTTTCACCCTCCTCTTTCACTTTCATCAAGAGGCTCTTTACTACTTCTTTGTTTTCTGTCATTAGAACGGTATCATCTGCATAACTGAAGTTGTTGATATTTCTCCTGGCAAGCTTGATTTCAGCCTGTGAGTCATCCAGCCCGACATGTCGCATGGTGTACTCTGCATAGAAGTTAAGTAAGCAAGATGACGATATAGATGATGAGGAAGCTTGACGTACTCTTTTTCCTATTTGGAACCAGTCTGTTGTTCCGTGTCCAGTTCTGACTGTTGCTTCCTGACCTGCATACATGTTTCTCAGGAGGCAGGTCAGGTGGTCTGGTATTCCCATCTCTTTCAGAATTTTCCACAGTTTGTTGTGATCCACACAGTCAAAGCCTTTAGCGTAGTCAATGAAGCAGAAGTAGATGTTTTTCTGGAACTCTCTTGCTTTTTCGATGATCCAACAGGTGTTGGCAATTTGATTTCTGGTTCCTCTGCCTTTTCTAAATCCATCTTGAACACCTGGAAGTTCTTGGTTCACTTACTAGCTTGAAGGATTTTGAACATTACCTTTCGAGCATGTGAAATGAGCACAATTATACGGTAGTTTGTTTTTTTGGGGGGACTTAAATGAAAACTGACATTTTCCAGTCCTGTGGCCACTGCTGAGTTTTCCAGATTTGCTGCCATATTGAGTGCAGCACTTTAACATCATCTTTTAGGATTTTAAATAGCTCAGATGAAATTTCATCACCTCTACTAGCTTTGTTAGTAGTGACACTTCCTAAGGCCCACTTGACTTTGCATTCCAGGATGTCTGGCTCTAGGTGAATGATCACATCACTGTGGTTATCTGGGTCATTAAGATATTTTTTATATAGTTCTGCTGTGTATTCTTACCACTTCTTAGTATCTTCTGTTTCTGTTAGGTCCTTGCCATTTCTGTCCTTTATCGAGCCCATCTTTGTATGAAATATTCCCTTGGAATCTCTAATTTTCTTGAAGAGATCCCTGGTCTTTCCCATTCTATGTTTTCCTCTGTTTCTTTGCATTGCTCACTTAAGAAGGCTTTCTTATCTCTCCTTGCTCTTCTCTGGAACTCTGCATTCACTTTCCTTTTCTCCTTTGCCTTTTGCTTCTCTCCTCAGCTATTTGTAAGGCCTCTCAGACAACCGTTTTGCCTTCTTGCATTTCCCAGAGGCGCTTACCAGCTGGCACCTACCTTCTTTTTGCCAGTCCAACAGGGGAAAATGGTGTCTCATTATTGTTTTAATTTGCATTCCCTTAATTGTGTAAGAGAGTGAATGTTTTCCCCTATGTGTATAAGCCATTTGTATTTCCTTTTCTTTTTTTTTTTTCCAATTTTATTTATTTATTTTTTTCAAGTTGAACAGACTAAATTTCTTTAAACAAACTTACTTATACTCCAGAGTCCTTTAAAAACTTAATAGCATTTATACATTGAAGGCATTTGATTTTCTTGTAACTAGCACTTCAAATGCAACAAGCATTTGAAGCAACAAGCATTTGACCCAACAAGTAAAACTTTCTACAGTTCATAACTTTTATAAATAAAATAAATTAAATGTACAGTGAATAAGTTCTCTGAAATATTTCAATATTTCTGCAGGTTTAGTAACATCATAAAATACATTTCAACTAAAATTCACAAATCTAAACACCTGTTAGGCATTTTTAGGCGTTTTAAGATGGAAATGAAGACCAATGTTACATCGTAATATGCCAATTACAAATAGTACTTCAAATAGCAAATACTACAGTTTGTCCCAAACTTTAAAAACTATTCATGAACTCAACACTGAACTATTGATGGCTATGAGAATTGTTTCCTAGCCTTTTTTAAAATTTCAACCCATTTACGTTTAAGGTAATTATTGATAAGTACGATCCCGTAGCCATTTTCTTTATTGCTTTGGGTTCAAGTTTATACACTCTTTCTGTGTATCCTGTCTAGAGAAGATCCTTTAGCATTTGTTGGAGAGCTGGTTTGGTGATGCTGAATTCCCTCAGCTTTTGCTTGTCTGTAAAGCTTTTGATTTCTCCTTCATATTTGAATGAGATCCTTGCTGGGTATAGTAATCTGGGCTGTAGGGTATTTTCTTTCATCACTTTAAGTATGTCTTGCCACTCCCTTCTGGCCTGAAGAGTTTCTGTTGAAAGATCAGCTGTTATCCTTATGGGAATCCCCTTGTGTGTTATTTGCTGCTTTTCCCTTGCTGCTTTTAATATTTGTTCTTTGTGTTTGATCTTTGTTAATTTGATTAATATGTGTCTTGGAGTATTTCGCCTTGGGTTTATCCTGTTGGGGACTCTCTGGGTTTCTTGGACTTGGGTGATTATTTCTTTCCCTATTTTAGGGAAGTTTTCAACTATTATCTCCTCAAGTATTCTCTCATGGTCTTTCTTTTTGTCTTCTTCTTCTGGGACTCCTATGATTCGAATGTTGGAGTGTTTAACATTGTCCCAGAGGACTCTAATATTGTCCTCATTTCTTTTAATTCGTTTTTCTTTTTTCCTCTCTGTTTCATTTATTTCTACAATTCTATCTTCTAGTTCGCTTATCCTGTCTTCTGCCTCTGTTATTCTACTGTTTGTTCCCTCCAGAGTGTTTCTGATCTCATCTATTGCATTATTAATTGTATATTGACTCTTTTTTATTTCTTCTAAGTCCTTATTAAATCTTTCTTCCATCTTCTCAATCCTTTTCTCCAGGTTATTTATCTATAACTCCATTTTGCTTTCAAGATTTTGAATCATTTTCACCATCAAAATTTGAAATTCTTTATCAGGTAAATTCCCTATATCTTCTTCTTTTGTTTGTGTTGGTGGGCAATTATCTTGTTCCTTTACTTGCTGGGTGTTTCTCTGCCTCTTCATCTTGCTTATATTGCTTTGCTTGGGGTGGCCTTTCCCTCTTCTTGCAGTTTGTGGAGTTCTCTTTATTATGTAGTTTCTTCACTGTGTGTGGGGTTGGACGGGTGACTTGTCCGGGTTCCCTGGTTAGGGAAGCATATGTCGGTGTTCTGGTGGGTGGAGCTGGATTTCTTGTCTCTCCTTTTGAAGACAATGGGCTGCTTTTCTGGTTGCCTGATGTCCTCTGCCAGTATTCAGAAGTTGTTTTGTGGACTTTACTCCGCGTTCAAATGTTCTTTTGATGAATTTGTGGGGGAGAGAGTGGTCTCGCCGTCTTATCCCTCCGCCATCTTGTTCCTTCCTCCCCCAAACACTGGATTCTTATATTCCACTTGGTCGTGGAGTATCTCTTCCCAGCTGCTCCAGCAAGGTGCAGCCGCTGTACCTTACCTTGGACGAGGGGTATCTCCTCAAGGCCGCCCCTCCTGCTTTGAATGTGGAGCAGCTCCTCTCGGCCCTCTGGTGCCCAAGCAGCCATCGCCTTTTGGATGTGGTACAGCTCCTCTTGGCCACCGCCCTAACCTTGGTCACGGGGTAGCTCCTCTCAGCCACGATTCTGCACGTGGTCGGTTGCGCCGGAGCCGGGCGTCTCTCGCATCTGTGCCGCCGGCCGGGCGTCTCTCACGTCTGTATTTGTAATTTTGAACCCCAGATCTGGGCTTTGCTTGAAATTTTCTGGACTCAATATTATCTTAAGGATGCTTAAGTTTGATTTTTGGGTAACCACCCCTCACAACTGGCTCACATTAGGCATACAATCAGCCAGCACTTCTTCACAGAAATTTTTTTTATATCCAGGCAACTTGAACAGTCTGGCTATGGGCAAAACCATCTTTTGTTGTCTGGGAACTATCATACCCAACACCTCAACTGATATACAATGATAATATATTACTGATTCAACTGTCTTAAACAGAAAGGAAAATTAATTATCTTTCATAACCAGAACTTTCAAGCTAGCATCTCTGCAGGATTAATAAAGTCATTGGTTCAGCATCATCAGAGAGAATCCTTCCCATCTTCTCGTTTACCATCCTCCGGCTAGCACCTTTCACAGTCCCAAGATGACTAGAGTTCCAGGCATCACTGTGATAGCCTATAAAAATGCTCTCCCATCTGTAGCTACACCGATCAAGACACATACATGCATATGTATGTATAGTCCATGTCTCCATCTAATTAGGGCTTGGTCATGTGACTTGCTTTGGTTGATGGGACAACAGTAAGGAGACACAAAAGAAGACCCTTGAAAAGTGCTTGCACGTTGAGTTGTTTTTTGGTTGCGCTTTGGGACCTGAGGCACTATTTAGTGATTAGCTTGCTGGCAGAAAAGAAATGAGCCACCCCCGACCCCTCCAGCTGACTTCCTGAAGACCAACCAGCTTGTCAATTGTCAGACACGTGAGTGAGGCCATTCTAGACCATCCAGCGCCAGCTGAGGAAGCCCAGACCACAGGAACCACCTGGCCAACCCACAGAATCATGAGAAATAATAAATGATTCTATATTGAGTCACCCAATTTGGGGGGTGGTTAGTTATGTAGCACAAGCTAATTGATCAATCACATGCAGACATAACAACACGCAGTAACAGGTGAGTGCCCATTTGACACCGTATCTGTTTTTAGTGAGAAATGTTTCCTTTTGTATCATTGGCTAGAACCTCATCCACCTATTGCTAAACCCATCCCTTACAAAGGAAACAGAATTACCATGACTGTCCTGGAAACACACAGGGGCCATGCAGAGAGGAGCAGACTGTCCCCAAAATGGGGCTCTGCCAAAAAATAGAAACCTTCTGTCTTTTTGGCATGGTGCCCCAGAGCTGATGAAACATGAGGGGCAGTGGGTTTTCCGTGGGCATCCAATAAGCATTTACCACAGGTGGGCTCCCGAAATTGCATTTTATGAATCTTCTCATTCTCTCTACCTTCAATTATGGCTGATCAGACTAGGGGTGTACTGAGGCAGAAAGATGAATCCATAAGCGACTCTATGTATTTGGAATTGTATTAGTGTCTATGGGGGTGGGAAATGTATCAGATATGTTAGTGGCTTATGAGGAGGTTGTATTTCACAACAGCGGGGCGGGGTGTAGAGAGACACAGAGGGAATTGAGTTAATGTTTTTCCATTTTCTAGATCCAGTCTTTCCTGGGTCTTGGCTAGCTTTCTGTTCTTGGCTTCACGAAACACTTCCATAATTCTTATAACTAATTTCCCCTACATTTGCTTGAGCTAGCCCTAATGAGCTTCTGTCACTCATAATAAAAGTGTTTTTAACTCACTGTTCTTATGAAAAGATGCCCAACCTTCCTCATAATAAGATAAATGCAAAAGGAAATTACACTCAGATACCATTTATCACTTATCAGATTGGCAAAAAGAGAATAGCCTAACGACTTTATTGGTAAGGCTGTGGGCAAACAGGCACTGTCTTCACGACTGATGCAAGTACAAAACAGTGTAGCCCCCACAGAGGGTGAGCTGGCAGCAACCATCAACCTTGAAAATGCATTTGCCGTTTGACCTGGTGACCCACTGAGGTGGGGACAACATGTACAAGGTCATTTTTTTACAGTTTCATTCGCAGAAGTAAAGGTCTGGAAATAACCCAAATATAACCCATGAAGGACTGGTTAAACTATCCCAGCACAAGCTCACATGGAATACAATGCAGCTGTAAAAATTAATGAAATCCTCCATGCTATAATATGGAAAAGCTTTCAGATAGACTGTAAAAAAAAAGTGCAGAATATTATCCATGTTACACCTTTGGTGCCAGAAAGAGGAGGAAGAAGAATATATAAGAATATGTATTCTCATTTAAACATATTTAGATGGGTAAATTTAATAAAGAAATATGGAAAGATGAACAGAAAGTAAGAAAAGAATAAACCTGGTTACTTCTAGGGGCTGGAAAAAATGGCTGAAGTGGATGTATTATTTTGGCTTTTGCAAATGTGAACACATTACTAAAAATGAGCATAAGCAAAAAATAATTCTCCAATTAAAATATTCTATCGCTCTATTCTAGTCTGAAGAACTCAGGGTGGTAGGAAGAAAATATGCTAGGTTGATACCTTATTACTTGTTCATAAAAACACTTAAATCTGGAATGCACTGATGAAAATCCCCAGAGAAGATGTGCAGGAAATATCCCTTTCACCGAATAGCTTCTTGGGTGCTTCCTACGTTTGGCACTGTGATTGCTTGCTGAAATCTTACCTCTCCAGGCTGCACTGCATCCAGAAGCCTGATTTTTATGGATATGGGTATTTCTGCTTAGCCAGTCAAAGATTAAGCTGACCAGCCAAGCATATAAAAGAATTACCAGACAAAGAAAGATGTTATATTAAAGATTTCTTTCCAACCTGCAGGGATCAGGTGGCCTCTTAGAGAAATGACAAAATCTATTTTCTCTTCCTAGTATGTTCTTACTGTTGGCACTCTCTCTTTATAGGAGAGGCTAAGTAAAGATTGCTTGCGGGGTGTTGGGTATTGAGCTGGCATCCTCTTACAAGTGTGGGTAGCAGGTTGTGTGAGCCCAGGAAGCAGAGTCTCAGTGAGTGCCTGGTAGTGTGGCCTCTGGGGTCAGACTGAGGCGTTGGGGCACAGCTCTCCCACGTGGTGACTGAGTGATCCTGGGCATTTCAAATTCTTTGTGCCTCTGTTTCAGTGAAAGGGGGATTAAAAAATTCTCTCGCTGTGATTATCAGGAGGATTAAGGGAGTTAATCTATAAAAAATAGTTTAGAGCAACGCTTAGCACATATGAATTTCCCGATAAATGCTAGCATTAAAACAAAGACTAGTGATAGTTTTATTATAATATGACTTCAGGCTAAATAGCAGAGTTGGCAGGTATGTAAAACATTGCCACCCGCCCCCAACTCTCCACTCCCGACCAGTTTGGTGCAATCTTACTGAAGAAAGATTGAAGAAAGGTCTCTGGACACCAACTCCCAGTCATCTAAGGTCATAAAAACCGTTTCAGGGGCTATAATGTGGCAGGCACTGTGCTCAGCTCTGAGGAGGATAAATTGATAAGATAAGACTTGCCTCTATCCTCCCAGAGGTCCTAGGCTACCTGGGGAGATGGACGAGTTAAACAGATGACCCAGTCCAGGGTAAGTTCAATTTATCAGGTTGATTCAAGATGAGAGGGTACACAGCGAGGGGACACACACTAATTTAAACTCAAGGAACTAAGAAAGATTTCTTAGAGACAGGGATGGGTAGCAAAAGATGCTGTCATCTCATACACCACCATTACACCAAGTGATGAAACAAGTCACCCTCTCCTAGGAACAATGATAATAACTAAGTAATGATGTAATGATAACTATGAAATGCAGCCATACTCCACAAAATTAATAAAAAATTCTAGAATCTGAGGTACAAAAAGCACAAAGGTAAACTTCAGTGGTGGCAAGGCTGCCAGAGAACATATGTTTTAATACTTCCGTGCCACGGATTAATGAACTTCTCTATACTTTGCTTGCAAATTAAAAAGTATATATAATTATTATGATATAGAAAATTAATTATGATTATGAAATAATAATGATGATAACAATTAAACATATTTATGACTTTAACATTATTTGTTTATTTATTTGTTTTGGCTGCACTGGGTCTCAGCTGCTGTGCACAGGCTTTCTCTAGAGGTGGTGAGCAGGGGCTGCTCCTAATTGTGATGCTTGGGCTTCTCACTGTGGTGGCTTCTCTCGAGGAGCACAGGCTCTAGGATGTACAGGCTTCAGCAGTTACGGAGCACAGGCTTAGTTGCCCGGTGGCATGTGGAATCTTCCTGGAGCAGGGGTGGAACCAGTATCCCTGGCACTGGCAGGCAGATTCTTAACCACTGGACCACCAGGGGAATCCCCTTATTTACAGCCCCTTTCAAGCTCTTGACATCATTAGCTCATTTAATCCTAACAACTTCTATGTGGGTCCACCCTGAACCTCCGGGAGTTGGTGATGGACAGGGAAGCCTGGAGTGCTGTGATTCATGGGGTCGCAAAGAGTCGGACACGACTGAGCGACTAAACTGAACTGAACTGACTCTGAACCTACTTGATTCAGCCTCACTTAGCTCACCCTGATCTTGGAAAAGATATCCTACCTTGGAAAAGATAACCTACCAAAGGTTGATCTTTTCTTTATCATGTTTGTTTTTTTTGCATTAGTTTCAGTTTTTAACTGTATTACATTGAACTATTATTGATTTGCTTACTGATTTATTGGTGCCCCTTAAATCTGGGACTCAAGTTGAGTGTGTCATGCTCCTCACCCTAGTCCTGGTTCTGCTGAGAAATGCTGAGTGAGGAAGGCTTAGGGCAGAAGCGTCTATCCTGTCCACTTCAAGTTCTCTGTGCAGAAAGTGTTCCCAGTTCCTTCTTGTCAGATGGCATCATGGGAGGAAAGAGAAAGCACTTCCTATTCAGACTGAGACCCTGCCATGACGTTTCATGTTGCTTTCACATGACATCAAATCCCACTGAATCTCAAAATGAGAGTCATTCCTAATTTAACCAGGTATCAATTATTCTGGGAACATCAAAGGGAAAGCTTCCGTTAGGTCCTAGTGGGCTTTTAGCACTTGCACTAGTGGTAAAGAACCCACCTCCCAGTACAGGTTTCAATCCCTGCGTTGGGAAGATACCCTGGAGAAGGGCATGAAAACCCACTCTAGTATTCTAGCCTGGGAAATCCCATGGACAGAGGAGCCTGCTGGGCTACAGTCCACGGGGTTGCAAAGAGTTGAACACAATTGAAGTGACTTAGTATGCCTGGAAAATCCCATGGATGGAGGAGCCTGGTGGGCTGCAGTCCATGGGGTTGCTAAGAGTCGGACGTGACTGAGCGACTTCACTTTCACTTTTCACTTTTATGCATTGGAGAAGGAAATGGCAACCCACTCCAGTGTTCTTGCCTGGAGAATCCCAGGGACAGGGGAGCCTGGTTGGCTGCCGTCTATGGGGTCACACAGAGTCGGACACGACTGAAGCGACGCAGCAGCAGCCGCAGCAATATGCATGCACAGGCTTCTTTTAGCAAAGAATGAGCTGGCCTCTGACTTTCTTCCTGCAGCCCTTGAATGAGGAGAGTGGCAGGGCTGGAACCCTCCAAGAGCAAGTCTGTCCCGGGAGCTGAGCTGCCATTACTGTGCTATCACTTCTGGGAGAACTGGAGGACTGTACCGGGAACAGTGCCTGTAATCTGGATGTTTGTGCCCTCATGGCTTCATTTTCTCAGTTTCCTCTTCTAGAATTTAGCAAACCAGACAAGAACTTTCTCTGACCTAATACTGAGTTTAATTGTGCTGCGTTCACTATTACAGAGCGTTTGCCCACAATTACTTCCTGTTCAAGCTCCTGTTTGTTGCTATGTTCTGAGAACCCACCTAGACACTGGAGGTTCTGAAAGAAGTGAAGGGGAAACTGGAGACAGCCTCTTCCCTGCAGGACTCCTCAACCAAGAGAGTGGGGTATGTACAGACCCTATGACATCATAGCTGCAACCAGCGCCAGCTGGTTGGAGTCATGCCAAAGGACTTATAATAACTGGTTGTAGAAATTCCACTTTGGTTGTTTATCCAAGACACATACAAGAGTGTTCACAGTGGAGTTTTCTGAAGTAGTCCTCAACTGGAAATAATCCAAATGGCCATTGACATTGACTAGATAAGCACATTGTGGTATATTCATGCAGAACAATGGGGGCTTCCTAGGTGGCTCAGTGGTAAAGAATCCTCCTGCCAATGCAGGAGATGTAGGAGATGCGGGTTCTCACCCTGGGTTGGAAAGATCCCCTGAAGGAGGAAATGGCAACCCACTCCAGTATTCTTGCCTGGGAAATCCCATGGACAGAGGAGCCTGGCGGGCTACAGTCCATGGGGTTGCAAAAAGTCGGACACGACTTAGCAGCTGAGCACCATGCAGAACAAAAAAAAAGAGAATGAACACTGACATACATATATATATAAAGCACAGGTGAGTCTCACAGATATTATATACAGTGAAAAAACTGGAAATGGTATGGTTCCCATTTATACACAATTGAAGAACAGATGAGACGAATCTTTGATCTCAGTCTTAAAAAGGAAGGAAATTCTGACACGTGGCACAGCATGGATGAACCTTGAAAACACTATGCTAAGTGAAATCAACTAACACGACAAACTGAATGCTTGTGTCCCCTCTGGAGCAAATTCGTCTTTTGAAGCCCTAATTCCCAATGAGATGGTAGGTGGAGATGGCACCTTCGGAAGCTAATCAGGTTTAGGTGAAGTTGTGCGAGTGTGGGCCCCATGACGGGACGAATACCCTTCTAAAAAGAAGAGACACAGGATCTCCCCTTCCCTCCGTCTCTCCATCCCTTCCTCCCTCATCTCTCTGCATGCACCATGGAAAGGGGACGTGAGGACACAACCAGCAAGGCAGCTCCCACAACAACCTGATTATGCTGACATCCTTATCTTAAATTTCTAGGCTCCAGAATCACGAGAAATAAATGTTCGTTTTTAAGCTACTCAGTTTAGGATAATTTGTTAGCAATCTGAACTAAGACCACCAGTCACAAAAAGATATACACTATATAATTCAACTTACGTGAATTTCCCAGAATAGTCAAATTCACAGAGATAGAAAGTAGGAAGGTGTTTGCCAGTGGCTGGGGGGTGGAGGGATGGAGTGTGGTTTAATGGGAATAGAGTTTCAGTTTTCAAGATGAAAAGAATTCTGGAGACGGGTTGTGAGTGTAGTTAACACTACTGAACTGTACACTTAGAGACAGTTTATCAAAACCACAACAAGCTATCACCTTACACCTGCTAGAATGGTTGTCATCAAAAAGAAGAGAGATAGCAAGCTTTGGTGAAGATGTGGAGAAAAGGAAACACATGTGCATTGTTGGTGGGAATGTAAATTGGTGCAGCTACTATGCAAAACAGTATGGAGGTTCCTCAAAGAATTAAAATTACTCTGTGATCCAGCAATCCCACTACTGGACATATATCTGAAGGAAATGACATCATTACCCCAAAGATATGTCTATACCCCCACGTTTATTGCAGCATTATTTTTGATAGATAAGACACAAAAACAATTGAAGTGTCTTCAGTGGGTTAATGGATAAACAAAATGTGGTATACACACACACACACGTATATATGCACACATATATGTATACATACACACATGCGTATATGTATATATACATACACATCCATACACATGCATATGTGTATATCATATATACATGCATACAAAGGAATATTATTCAGCCACAAACAGAAGGAAGTTCTGCCATTTGTGGCAACTTGATGAATCTCAAGGGTATCAGGGTAAATGTAATGTCAGGCAGAGAAAGACGAATACTGTATGGTCTCACCTTTCTGTAGAATCTTAAGAAAAACTAAACTCATAGAAACACAGATCAAATTGGTGGTTGCCAGAGGCAGGGGTGAGGGTGGGCAGAACGGGTAAAGGTGGTCAAAAGGCACAAACTTTCAGTTCAATACTAAATAAGTTCTGGGGCTGTGATGTACACCAAGGAGACTGTAGTTAACAACACTGTACTGTGTTTTTGAAAGTTGCTAAGAGAGTAGATCTTAAAAGTTCTTATCACAATGGAAAAACAAACTATGTGAAGCAAATGATGTTAACTAAACTTACTGTGGAGATCATTTTACTGTATATCCATATATCAAATAATTATGTTGTGCACCCTAAAATAATACAATGTATATGTCAATTGTATCTCAATAAAGCTGGGGAAAAAGAAACAGTTAAGATGGTGAATTTTTATATATTATACCAATTCATAAAAATAAATAAACCTAATCTATGATGAGAGAAGTCAGATAGCAGCTCTTCCTGAAGGGATATTTCCTGAGAAAGGGAAGAGGAATGTTTTCTGAGGAGCTAGAACTTTTCTGTATTTTGATGATGGAACTTAGATCTTGACATATGTAAAAGCATATACTGCTATAGGCTTAAAATTAATGTACCTTATAGTATATATGTTTTACTGCAACAAAAAGTTTCATTCTTTTTTTTTTTTAAGGAGTTGGTTATCTTTTCTGATAGATTCTTCCTATACAGAAGTGTCCTCTCCTTACCAGATATGAATATAGTTTGCTATTTTTTTAATTTATACCTTATTTTTTAAAAATTCCTCATTTCCTGTAATTTCCTGGATTACTGACTTTTTGTATGGAGCTATTTTAATTTTATTCTTATTTTATTTTGTGTATATTCTGTAACTGTTTTCTTTGTGGTGACTCTAGGGACTGTGCTAAGAGTAGCTATCGTGGTTACATCACAGGCTCTGGGAACTTCTCTGGGGGTCCAGTGGCTAAAATGCTGTGCTCCCAATACAGGGGATCCAGGTTTGATCCCTGATCAGGGAACTAGATCCCACATACTGTAATTAAAAGTTTGCATGTCACAACTAAAATATCACACATGCCCCAACTTAGACATTACACAGCTGGAAAAAAAAAAAGCATGGACTCCGGAATAAGAAGACCTGGACTTGAGTCTTAATGCTGCTGGTTAATAACATGGATCTGAGCCTTGGAAGAGTTACTTAACCTCTCTGTACCTTAATATTCTCATCTGTATACAGCACAGGAATCATATAATGGAGACACCAATGCATGTAAAGCATTTAGCACAGGATCTAGTTCAATGTTAGTGTCTAATCAATATTAGGGCTTTTTCCCATTCACTTATTTTTATTGTGGTAAAGAATACAAAACATGAAATTTACAATTTTAATCCCTATTTGAAGTGGACAGTTTAGTGGCATCAAGAACTTTCTTATTGTTGTCCAGCCTTCAGCACCATCCAGCTCCAGAACTTCTTCATCTTTTCAAACTGAAATTCTGTATCCATTAATCCCTTTATCTCCCCCTTCAGTTTTTTAATGTGGTAAATCACATGTAACACAAATTTTAACAGCTTAGCCATTTTGTGTAGAGTGAAGTGGTATAAAGTATATTTGTATCATTGTTCAACTATCCCCACTTTCCAGCTCCAAAATTCTCATTTTGCAAAAGTGAATCTCAATATCTCATTAAACAGTAAGCCCTGGTTCTTCCCAGCTCTACTCTCTGTCCCTGGGATTTTGACTACTTTAGATTCCTCATGCAAGTTGAATCACACACTTGTCTTTTCGTAACTGGCTTGTTTCACTCAGCATAATGTTCTCCAAGTTTATCTATGTTGTAGCATATGTTAGAATTTCCTTTCTTTTTAAGGATGAATAATA
Source organism: Moschus berezovskii (assembly GCF_049115385.1). Classification (NCBI taxonomy): domain Eukaryota; kingdom Metazoa; phylum Chordata; class Mammalia; order Artiodactyla; family Moschidae; genus Moschus; species Moschus berezovskii. Next base: position 43,012,652 of record NC_142486.1, on the reverse strand, counting down.
TTCCATTATATTATAAAAACATACCACATTTTCTTTCTTTTTTTAAAAAGATTTATTTATTTATTTTACTTTTTGGCTGTGCTGGGTCTGTGTTGCTGCTGGAGGGCTTTCTCTAGTCATAGTGAGCAGGGGTCGGGGGATGAGGTGGGAGGGGCTACTCTTCCTGTGGTGTGTGGGCTTTTCTTTGCTTCTCTTGTTTCAGAACACGGGCTCTACTCTGGGTGAGCGGGCTTCAGCAGTTGCAGTGCATGGAGTCAGTAGCTGCAACTCTCCAGCTTAGTTGCCCTGTGGCATGTGGGATCTTCCAAGACTAGGGATCGAATCGGTGCCCCTTGGATTGCAAGGCAGATCCTTAACCACTGGACCACCAGGGAAGCCCTATACCACATTTTCTTAACCGTTTATCTGTCCCTGGACACTTGGGTTGCTTATGCACTTTGGCTACTGTGAGTAATGCTGCTATGACATCTGTGTAAAAATATCTCTTTAAGATCCTGCTTTCACCACCTTTTAACCTTCAATCTGTTTGTATCTTTGGATCTTGATTGATTCTTTTGTAGATATCTTATAATTAGAGCATATCATTTTTGATCCATTCTGCCAGTATCTGTCTTTTGATTATTTTACCATCAAATGAATTACTGATAAAGAGGGACTTACTTCTGTTATTTTGCTGTTTTTTTCTATATGCCTTACAGCTTTTTATTCCTCATTTTCAATAGTGCTGTTTGTGTGTGTGTTTAGCTTTTTGTAGTGGACCGTTTTGATTTTATTCTTATTTCCTTTTGTGTGTATTCTATAACTATTTTCTTTGTGGTTACTATGGGGATTACATTTAACACCCTAAAGTTAAAACACTCTAATTTTAATTTGTACTAGCTTAACTTCAACAATCGGAGAAGGCAATGGCAACCCACTCCAGTACTCTTGCCTCAAAAATCCCATGGGCGGAGGAACCTGGTAGGCTGCAGTCCATGGGGTTGCGAAGAGTTGGACACGACTGAGCAACTTCACTTTCACTTTTCACTTTCCTGCATTGGAGAAGGAAATGGCAACCCACTCCAACGTTCTTGCCTGGAGAATCCCAGAGATGGCGGAGCCTGGTGGGCTGCCGTCTATGGGGTTGCACAGAGCTGGACATGACTGAACCGACTTAGCAGCAGCAGCAGCAGCAGTAACTTCAACAATATACAAGATTGCTTTTACACAGTTCTTGTCCCATTTCTTAGTTATTGATACCACAAAATGACATTTTTTTACATTGCGTGTCCAAAAACATAAACTAATAATATTTTTCATGATGTATTAGTCTCTTAAATTATATAGAAAATAAAACGTGGAGTTACAAGACAGAGTTACAATAATACTAGCTTTAGGCTAATCGTTCTTTTATAAAAAATTGTGTATTACCCTTCTAGATCATGTAGAAAACAAAAAGTGGAGTTACAAACCGTTTCTACAATAACACTAGCTCTTAAACTAGTCATTTGTTTACCTTTACTCTATTTCTTCATATGTCTTTGAACTACTATCTAGTATCCTTTCATTTCAATCTATATGACTCCCTTCAGCATTTCTTGCAGGGCACATCTAATGGTTAGGAAAAAGTCCCTTAATTGTTGTTTTTCTAGGAATGTGTTGCTTTTCCCCTCAAAGTTTGAAGGACAGTTTTGCCAGTTAGGATTCTTGGTTGACAGGTTTTTTTTCCTTTTTGCATTTTGAACATAGTCCACTGTTTTCTGGCTTCCAAAACTTTCTGATGAGAAATCTGATCATAATCTTATTGAAGATCATTTGTATGTGATGAGTCACTTCTCTTTTGTTCCTTTCAAGATTCTCTTTATCTTTGTTTTCTGACAGCTTGATTATAACCTATTGCAGTGGGAATCTCTATGAGTTTATTCTATTTAGTGTTATCTGAGCTTCTTGGATGTTTATGTTCATGTCTTTCATCAAATTGTGATGTTTTGGACCACTATTTCTTCAAATAATCTTTCTGCCTTTTCTGTCTCTCTTTTCCTTCTGAAACTCCCACAGAATATATCTTGATTTCTTGATTGTATCCTTTAGGTTCTGTTCACTTTTCTTCAGTTTTTTTTCTTTCTGTTCTTTAATAATTTCTATTGTTCTATCTTCAAGTTCACTGATTCTTTTGTCTGTCTACTCAAATCTGCATTTGAATCCCTCTAGTGAACTTTTCTGGAGAAGGAAATGGCAACCCACTCCAGTGTTCTTGCCTGGAGAATCCCAGGGACAGGGGAGCCTGGTGGGCTTCCGTCTATGGGGTCACAGAGTTGGACACGACTGAAGTGACTTAGCAGTAGCAACTTAGCAGTGAACTTTTTCATTTCAGTTTCTGTATTTTTCAATCTCTTCCTGGTTCCTTTTCTTTTTTCTCCTAGAACTTTTGTAATTTTAATGAAATTTTTTAGTCTAGAAAAAAATTTTTTTCTCATGTATTCAATTATTGCTTATTTGTCTTAGTAAGTAAATATTGATTTCTTTTTTTTTTTTCTGGTTTCGTTTGAAGTTTTTTTCTCTTTTTCTTGATAGTTACATTTTGTTCATCCAATATTTTCTTGACTTTCCTTATGTCTTCCTTTAGTTCTTTGATTATGTTTAAGATGGTTGTTTTAAAGTCTTTATCTAGTAGGTTCTACATGTAGTCTTTCACTGGGATGGTTTCTGTTGGTTCATGTTTTTCTTTTGAGTGGGCCATACTTTCCTGTTTTGTAATATTAACTTTTAATCATTAATAATAATTCCCTGGTGGCTCAGATGGTAAAGAAGCTGCCTGTGATGCAGGAGACCTGGGTTCGATCCTTGGGTCAGGAGGATCCCCTGGAGAAGGGAATGGCAACCCACTCCAGTATTTTTGCCTGGAGAATTCCATGGACAGAGGAGCCTGGCAGGCTATAGTCCATGGGGTCGGTTGCAAAGAGTTGGACATGACTAAGAGACTAAACACACACAATCATTAATAGCAGCAGTCCTAGAAGGATCTTGACTTAAATTTTTAAAATTTCTGTTTACTTCTATGCCAGATGGGAATTGTGACATATTATTAATTCAGTAAATATTTATTGAGCTCTTCCTAGGTGGTACCCAATTTCTTTGATACCTTTTTCATTGAGACTTAGAGTCTCCACTTGAATCTAGGCTTTGTGGCTATTTGATGAACAGCATATATCAAAAATGACACCATGGCAATTTCCAGATCAGGTTTTAAGGAGCTATCATCTACTTTCTATCTCTCAGGACACTCACTCTTGGAATTCAACCACTGTGTTCTGAGGAAGCTCAAGCTGTCGATGAGAGGTTCACATAAAGAAAAAACAAGTTCCTTGACTCAAAGCCCTGGGTGAGCTCTCAACTAAAATTCAGCACCAATCTATCAGCCATGTGAGTGAGCATCTTGAAAGCAGATCCTTTAGCCTCTAGTCAAGGCATCACTACTGATGTCACATAGGGTAGAGACGAGCTTTTATTTATATTTTCTACTTAACATTTTAAATTTATTTTTAAGATCTACTCTTTAGATGGGACTTCCCTGGTGGTCCAGTGGTTAAGATTCTGCACTTCCAGTGCAGCGGGTGAGGGCTCAAGTCCTGGGTGCAGAACTAACATCCCTTGTGCTGCACAGTGTGGCCAAATTCTTTTTAAAAAATCCATTCTTTAGAATAGAGCTGTTCAAAAAAATATAATGTGAGACACATACATAATTTTATATATATTTTTGGAAGCCACATTAAACAAGTGAGAAGAAGCAGGTAAAATTAATTTTAGAGAGAAATTTTATTTAACCCAATATATTCAAAATGTGTTTTCAATGTGCAATGAAGATAAAAAATATTTATGAGATATTTTACATTCTTGTTCACACTAAGTATATAATATTTTGGGGTGTATTTTACACTTGCAATTACATCTCAAATGAGACTAGCTACATTCCATATGTGGCAATTGACTACTGTGCTGTGAGAGTGTAGCCTTGTAATGAAAGAATTGGAAGGCAAACTATATCCCTGCCGCTATTTACAGTTGAGGAAAGCAAGACCCAGAGGGAGGAAGTGACTTACCCAGGGGTGTGCACTGTCGTGGATTGAATGGTGGCCCCCTCATGGTATGTCTATGTCTTTTTTTGGCTATTCTGGGTCATAATTATGGTATGCAGGATCTAGTTTCCTGACCAGGGATTGAACCCAGACTTCCTGCATTGGAAGCATGGAGTTTTAACCACTAAACCACCAGGGGAGTCCCATGTATGTCCATGCCTTAATTCCTTTGGTAAAACAGTCTTTGCAAATGGAATTAAGTTAATGATCTTGAGATGAAGACACTATGACAGATTATCTGGGCATGCCCTAAATCCAATGGCCAGTGTCCTTGTAAGAGATACACAGAGGAGATTAGACAGACAGAAGAGAAGACTGATACATAGAGAGAAATTGATGTCAAAACGGAGGCAGCAATGGGGGTGATGTGCCCATAAGCCAAGGAAAATAAAGAAAGCTGACAGCCACCAGAACTTGGAAGAGGCAAGGAAAGATTCTTTTCTAAAATCTCCAGAGGGAGTAGGGCCTGCAGACATCTTGATTTCAGTCTTCTGGACTTCAGAATTCTGAAAGAATAAGTTTTTGGGTTTTTTGGCACTTAGTTTTGCAATAATTTGTTATGACAGCCACAGGAAACTAATATACACAGCAAGTTTGAGGTGTGGACTTGAAAGCTCCTAGATTTCATTCCCAGACAGAGCAATCTGCTTTCTTATTGCCTCTGAAATCTTTCAAGTGGCCAGCATTCATTCTTTTACAAGCAGAGTGGACCACATGACCTAGAGGGCCCATGCCCATTATATGGAAGGCCACTGTCCTTTTGCTCCAAGGAATACCACTTCATGCTATCATCATCCTTTGCCTCATCTACTCAGATGACCTCAGCCACTCTCCCTGTTTCTACTCTTCCCACCTTCAGTTTTTTTATGCATAGTTTCCTGGGTAATCTTGAAAAAAAAAAAAAAACCCTCCAAATATATCAAGCCACTTCTGTGCTCTCAATCTTCCAGTGACTTCCCATTCACTGGAGTGAAGTCCAAACTCCCTACCACACATCTACAAGGCCCTGCTATTTTATGGACCTTATTTGTATCTGTTTACTCCAGCCACAGAGAACTTGCTGCTTCTCCAACTTGTTGAGCACACTCCTTCTCCAGGCCCATTACATTTGCTGTTCTCTCTGCCTGGAACATCCTCTACCCTCATAGCCCCATGGCTCATCCTCTCATTTTATTCAGGTCTGTACTCAGATGTTCTGTTTTCATAAAGGATCTCCCTGGTTGCTGTCACTATTCATTCCTTCACCATGCTTTGTTTTTCTTTAGATGATGAATCCCATGCCACTTAGTATAGATTTATTAGTTCCTTAGGTTTTTGTCCATCTTCACCTTTGGCTCTATGATGGCAGGGACTTTTGTCTTTTGTTTAACAATGTGCAGAACAACACATAACAGATATTCCATAAATTCAATCCTGAATGAGTGAACAAATGAATGAGGAGGTAGAAGCATGCAGGCTCCATGTAATCATAACTTTTTTTCCTAGAGAAGTCAGAATCTGGGTATGTAGGTGAAGTTCTACCAATGTGAACCAAAAAGTACATGTTCACTGGAATGGCTAAAAGAATGTATCCAAGGCCACCTGATTGAGACCCCTGCTCTATAGGATCCGGGCCCACTGGGAACTGTGTTCCCCATCTTTAGATAGTGCAGCCACTTCAGGAATTGAGTGGTTCTTCAGGATCTACCAGCTTTTGCCTCTTTAGGCCCAGGCCCCATGAGGTCCTGTTTGTTGTTATAGACCAAAACCATCCAGAACTCTTCACTCAAAAGGCAGGATGTGGGCTGTAAGCTTCCAGCTCATCAGTTCAAAGAAAACCTACTTCAGGAGCAATGTCTCCTGGGATGTTTTTGCAAGCCTCCCTGGAAGATGCTGGGGCCTCTTAAAGGACTAATAATAGACAGGCACGTCCAGTTTCCCAAACATGTCAAACTTAAAAGTGAAGGCTATTTTTTCCCTGTTACCTTTGAATTACTACGTAGGGAAAGGACATTCCATTACGACAGTCATCGCTCTCCACATGCCCCCTAATAACGATTTAGACTCAGCAGCTTCCAGGCAAAATCATCCTAGGAGGACCTGAGCTTCATTAGGCAGAAGTTCAGCGTAACTGGTTCAATTCCATCCGGCCCTCCTTCAGCCCTTTGTCACCAGAACGCTTTGTGCTTCAGCAGGTTTAACCACCATTCAACGACAAACGTGACTTTGAGTGTCTCTTTTAATCACTCTGAGCCTTGCTGACTTTATCCATCATGAAAGTTCCTAAACTGACACAGGGTTACCTAGAGGACTGAGTAAAACAGTGCAAGTATCTGTGACACTCACCTAGCACCTGATGTTTATTATTACTGAACACTTACTGGACATGGGTGGGGGTAAAGAGATAACGTCCTTTAAGTTTTCATTCATTCACTTGTTCACACAAGAACTCATTCAACCAATGTTTACTGAGCTCTGAGGAGGTGTCAGGCAGAGAGCTTGGTGCAAGGTGACATAATGGTGAGCAGAGCTTGTTCTCAGAGCCTAGTTCTAGTGCAGGAGTTCACAGTCTAATGCAGCACTGTGTTCCCAGAGTGTGGAGCGCGGTGGGTAAATGTTCAAGTGCAGTGTATGGATACTGTTGTTTAGTCACTAAGTTGTGTCAGACTCTTTGCGATCCCATGATCTGTAGCCCACCAGTCTCCTCTGTCCATGGGATTTCCCAGGCCCTTTGCTTCTGGGATGGGGCACTAAATCATACTGCATTACTCGTGTAGATAATTATTACTCTTCGGTTGCATTTCTATCTTTCAGATCCCATCCAGGGGAGAGTCCCAGTTGAATGTTAGTGTGTCTTTAACATCTCTGTAACATTTGGTAATCTCCCATAAACAAAAGAAGGCCTCAGGCACAGGTGTTTTGGGCAAGTGGCAGCATCTGGAGAGATTTTCATAGTATGTATACCTCTTGCTATTCAAACTCAGAAACTAGATAAATATTTTTCCCTAGATGGTTCACAAATATGAACAGCATTTGTGAAGATGGGTCAGGAGTGAAAGTTGGGGAAACACCAGCCTCTTAAATTTCTCCCAACCCTCTTCCCCACCTATAAACATTTTTTATTGGTGTATAGTTGATTTACAGTATTGTATTAGTGTACAGTAAAGTGAATCAGGTATCCATATATACATACATCCACTCTTTTTTTTTCTTTTTTTAGATTCTTTCCCCTATAGGACATTACAGGCTTCCTTGGTGGCTTAGTGGTAAAGAATCCACCTGCAATGCAGAAGGTCTGGGTTCGATCCCTGGGTTGAGAAGATCCACTAGAGAAGGAAATGGCAAACCACTCCAGCATTCTTGTCTGGGAAATCCCATGGACAGAGGAGCCTGGCGGGCTACAGTCCATGGAGTTGTAAAGAGTAGGACACAACTGAGCGAATAAACAACAACAGTAGGCCATTACAGAGTACTGAGTAGAGTTCCCTGTGCTACACTGTGTGTCCTTATTAATCTATTTTATATACAGTAGTGTATATAAGTCAAGCCCAATCTCCCAATTTATTCTTCCCTCCACCTCCCCACTCCCTTTAATGGCCCCATTTTACAGTTGACAGAAACTGAGTCTCTTTGTGGAGGGGATGGACAGAAGGTAGGGAGTTTTCTTCTAAACGATCAGGCGAGCAAAGCCAAGAACTGTCTTCGTGGTCGAGTTAGACGTGTATATATAAAATAATGATTGCTCCTCCCTTCCCTCTGCAGTACGTGTGTGCGTCTGTGTGTGTGAGTGTGTGGAGCCACAGGCCTTTCCGAATGAGTGACAGCGGGAGCCCGTCCCTCCAGGAGCCGCGTGAGGAGTGACCGGTGGCACAGATCGGCTGTGGATGGGTACCAGTCTCTGCAGAAGCCCGGTTGGAAACCGTCGCACCCACCCTTTCCACTCCCCACCGCTCCCCCGTTTCCTCCCCCCACCCCACCCCAGCTCCATCAGTCTTTTTCCGCTCTCGGTTCCCCCGGGCGCACCCAAGGTGCTTATCGCCTTCTTGCAACCCAGGCCGAGGACAGGGTCGGGGGTGCGCGGCGAGGGCGGGAAGCGAGGCTCAGGTCTGGTGGTTCTCGACTGCGGTCCCCGGTGCCGCCGCAGCGCTGCGGCTGAGAACGCTTGGCTGGGAGGCCGGCAGCCTCGGGGTGCTAATATGTAAAGCAGCTGGCGGCGCTGGGCGGGGCCTGGAGGTGATGCAAATGAGGGAGGCGGGGCCTCCCCGGGGCTCCGCCCCCCTCCCCCGCAGCTGGGGCCAGCGGTGCCAAGCGCAGCTGGACGAACAGCGGCAGCTGGGTGAGTGACAGCTCCAGCTCCGCGCGCCGCGGCCGCCAGAGCCGGCGCAGAGGAAGCGCCCGCGGCCCTGGGCGCCTCAGCGGCCGCCTCCTCCCGCGCCTCCCGGGCCCGCAGCCCGCGGTCCCGCGGCCTCGGGCCGGCACTTCTCGGGCTCCCGGCTCCCCGCGCGCAAGATGGCTGACCCGGCCGCGGGGCCGCCGCCGAGCGAGGGCGAGGAGAGCACCGTGCGCTTCGCCCGCAAAGGCGCCCTCCGGCAGAAGAACGTGCACGAGGTGAAGAACCACAAATTCACCGCCCGCTTCTTCAAGCAGCCCACCTTCTGCAGCCACTGCACCGACTTCATCTGGTGAGAGCGCGCCGGCGCAGGGCACCTTCCCGGGGCCCCGAGGGCAGCGCCGCGCGCGCGGGTACCCTGTCCGCGCCCCCCCTCCGCCCTGCGCCTCCGAGGGAGGAGAAGCCCCGCATCCCCGGAGCTCCCCGCTGCGGACTCTTCTGCCCTGGACTCCCCGGTGGACGGTCCTGCGGCTTCCCGCTCCCCCCGGTCCCAGACGGCCGACCGCGGGGTGCCTCCTGCCCTGTCTCTCTCCCAGCCGCCTCGGAGCGCCCTGGGGCCGCGGCGCGGACGGCTGGCCCTCCCCGGGAGGGCAGCGTCTCTAGTGCCCTTTAGCACGGGGTTCCCTGTTCCTCCACCTCCTTCCGGGCTCGAGGCACCCTCACCCCCCTTCCGTCCTTTCCGGGGGCAGCGCCCTGAGTGTCCTCTCTCTATCTCCCTGCGGGCACAGGGCATCCTTGCCTCCTCCTCCGTGTCTCCGAGGGCAGCGCCCTGTATTATCTCTTTTCTGCCCTCCCTGCGGGCCTGGGTTCTCCTTTCCACTCCTCGGCTTCCCGGTGCACATCACTGCGGGAACCCTCCGGTCTCCGGTCCCTCTAGGCATGGGGAGTCCTCTCTCCCTCCCTGTCCTCCCGGGAACACCACCGCCGCGGGGGCTCTGCCAGTCTCCCTCCGGATGCGTCTTTTTCTTTTCTCTTTCTCCGAGGGTACGCGGGCATCTCTGTGGGTAGATCTCCTGCCTGCCCTCCGCCCCCACCACGACGGAAACGCTCCCCCCACCCCGCCACCTGGTGGTCGCAACCTCCTCTTATGCCTTTTGAGGGGAGATGGAGGTTACCGCTGAACTCCTACCTTCCCCCTCCCCCTCAAAGGCGGAAGAGTCTTGGGCACCTGCCTGTGGCTGGGAGGTTGCCCCTGGGCCAGAGGGATAGGGGGAAGTGGGTGACTCTGCGGGGGAACTAACCGGCGGTTGGGCCCCTCGGGCTGTCTGACATGCCTCCTTCTGCCTTTGCAGGGGCTTCGGGAAGCAAGGATTCCAGTGCCAAGGTAGGCTGTGGGGTTTTGGCCCATTTATGCAAAGAGAAGGTAGAAAAAGACTTCCTAGAAGTGACTGAATTGGGCAGAGAGTGAAGGCACCACGGCTGTCAGAGTGACCTCCCAAACTAGGAATTCATCACCACAGAAAGGTCTTATTAATACAAGGGGTGCTGTATGTGGGGCAGAGATGCTCCATCCAGGAAGGACTGGTGGGGCCGAGAGGCCCAGCTGGCCAAGGAAGCGTATCCACCCTTTCTCCCTTCCTACAGCTATCCCAAAAGTGAACCTGTCCTGCCTGGTCAGTTGGCCAGATAGGTGCGCGCAAGAGTGCTAAGTCGCTTCAGTTATTTCCAACTCCTTGCGACCCCATGGACTGTCCCCCACCAGGCTCCTCTGTCCATGGGATTCTCCAGGCAAGAACACTGGAATGGGTTGCCTCCAGGGGCTATTCCTGACCCAAGGATCGAACCTGCGTCCCTTACCTTTCCAAGCAGGTTCTTGACCACTAGCACCACCTGGGAAGCCCTTCCCCACTAATTCCTGCTCTCATGCCTGTCCACTTCCCTTCCCCATAGAAGTCTCTACAGGTGGCTTCTGCCTCTGCAGATGGTGTATCCCCTAGAAAGGCGACCGTGATTGTCCGCTGGGCCTCTGCCCTCTCTGAAGAAGTGGTTCCAGATGGAGTGCTTCTCAGATCCTGGTTTAAATTGCCCTTTCTCTCTTCTGGCTAGGTACAGGAAGACTCCAAGTGACTGGTTACCTGGGTCCTTGCATCAGGCCTGAGATCCTTGACCCTAGCCAGGGATGCCCAGCCTAGGGGTGACTCAGCTGTCGCTGGTTGCAGATTCTCTCTCCAGATGCCAAATCACCTGTAGTCTTGTTTAGCCCTTAGGGTGTCAAACATTTTTTTAATTCGATGTCAACATTTTCGAACTGAAGATTTCACAAACGTATCTGACTTTGCAACTTTAAGTTTGTTGACTGTCGGTCCCACTTTCTTTTTAGAACTACCATTTGGAGCTGAGAGCAGCTGTTTTCATGGGCAGGGTGCACATTTACCACTTTGTCTCAATTGATCGTGACCGGGCCTGCTTCACCCTGTTTTGGCCCCTGTAAGGCATTAGAGTTTCAACCTCTGGTCTGGAAAGTGCGCGTTTTTAGACCAGCTGTGGCTGAGTTTGGTGAGAAATGTCACATTTCTAGGGAATGTCTTAGGGACAAGTTGATTGCCCTGATAAGCTGGACAGAGCTCAGGGGAAGAAAGCATTTGAATATTAAAGAGTCTGAAATGTGACTTAGCACTGACTGATGGTTTAGTTGTAGCACCTCCACCCTCCAGAGAAAGTAAAGTGATCCCTGGTGAGTGTGGGTGGCATTGTCAGTTGTACAGAATGCTTGCAGCGTGGTACTGCTTTCTTCTGAGACTTGTGTGTCCTCTAACCTGAGATCTGAGCAGAGCCCGCTCAGCTGAGGAGTGTCATAGACCCCTATCCCCGTCCTCCTTTACCAGGATTTGGAGGCCCGGTTTTACACACTGCATGAGAGGATTTCCCACATTGCTTTAAATGGCAACATTTTGGTCCTGGTGCAAACTGTTGGATTGTTTTCTAGAAAGTTAACCCCTCGAGCAGAATGTCAGTGGTGTCTTAGCCCAGGAACACGCAGATCTTTGAGGTTCCCTCTCACTTTCATGAATCAGTTTCTGTCTTTGTGTCTTGTTGAGGTCTGGGGTGATTTTTGAACATTTTTATGCTGCTTTTCTCTCCCACCTGCTCTGCAGTTATTAACGGTGGGAACATTGCTTGCAACATGCAGGTACATCTGAAGCGGGAGATCCTTTTATTCAAAGAAGGGACAGTGTCAGCATTTTCTGGTGCAGCTAGTAAGGCAGAATTAAAGTTTCTAATGAAATACGGCAGCTTAAGAGGTCACCATGCTTAATTTTTTAAATCGCTTTTCTTTATCTCCTCTCCAGGCAATGTAGGGTAGTGGGCATGTGCACAGCCTGTCAGGCTATCACTGTGGCTTGGAATCTTGGCCTGAGACTTTGCAGCTGTGTTACTTAGCCTCTTTGTACCTCAGGCTCATCATCTATAAAATGGGTCCAGTAACAGCAATCAGTTCAGTTCAGTCGCTTAGTTGTGTCCGACTCTTTGTGACCCCATGAATTGCAGCACACCAGGCCTCCCTGTCCATCACCAACTCCTGGAGTTCACTCAACCTCATGTCCATCGAGTTGGTGATGCCATCCAGTCATCTCATCCTCTGTCATTCCCTTCTCCTCCTGCCCCCAATCCCTCCCAACATCAGTCTTTTCCAGTGAGTCAGCTCTTCGCATGAGGTGGCCAAAGTATTGGAGCTTCAGCTTTAGCATCAGTCCTTCCAGTGAACACCCAGGACTGATCTCCTTTAGAATGCACTGGTTGGATCTCCTTGATACTTACCTTTAAAAACCGCTAAGTGGCTCCAAGTTGTTAACAGTATGTAAGATGCTTGGACCAGAGCTCAGCACAGACTAAGCACTCAGAAGATATCATCTCCTAGGATTGTCTCCAAACTAACCTAGTGGTGGGGCAGCTTTGTGTAAGAGGAGATTGGGCTGCAGGGTTACTTTGCTATGAAACCAGCTGCCATGTGAGAGTCAAAATCCAGCTGTGAACACGTGGTCACCTCATGTTTCTGCTTTGCTCATATATTCCAACTGGGCTGGATGGGAAGGAGCAAGAGAGGGGAAGGGGCAGTTTGACAGCCCTTGAAATTGAGTTGTTTAGGACTTCATGCTTAGGGATATTCAGGAAAGGGAAAGATTATCCTCTTATCCTGGGGCTTCCTTGGTGGCTCAGTCAAGGATCTGCCTGCAAGGCAGGAAACCTGGGTTCGACCCCTGGGTCAGGAAGATCCCCTGAAGAAGGGAATGGCAACCCACTCCAGTATTCTTGCCTGGAGATTTTCAAGGACAGAGGAGCCTGGTGGGCTACAGTCCATGGGGTCGCAAAGAGTTGGACACGGCTGAGCAGCTAACGCTTCTTACTTAAGATTGTTCTCAGATACGCTCAAAATTACCTGGGACTAATTTTGGAACCTTAGAGCTATTCCTTATTCAAGCATTTTCGGCACTGCGTATTTCCTCAGGGTGAATCTAATTAAAATGGGATCAGCATTGCATAGAAAATGCCTAAGGTTTTATTCTGTCACCAAAATCAGAAGTCCAAAGGCCAGGGTCCTGTGTTCTTTTCAGTTTTCCACTCTGCAATCCCAGAAGTAAAAATTATCTCATGGTTCAAGAAGGATGCTGGACTATCCAATCATCACATCCTTATTTCGGCCAATGGTAGGAGGAATGGTAAAGGAAGGCGAAGGATACATGTTCCCTGTCCTGGAAATTGCCTCTTATGCTTCTGCCTGAATGCTATTCCATTCCGTTCCATCGCTCAGTCGTGTCCGACTCTTTGAGACCCCGGGGACTGTAGCCTACCAGGCTTCTCCGTCCATGGGATTCTCCAGGCAAGAATACTGGAGTGGGTTACCATTTCCTTCTCCAGAATGCTATTAGCTAGAACTTAAATCAAATACCCACACCCTGCTGCAAAGGAGTGTGTGGGAAATGTCATGTTAATTTCATGTAGCCCTATTCCCAGCTAAAAGCTAGGGTGGGGGGGTCTCCATCTCAAAAATAGAAGGGACTGGGGATCCAGCCTCTGCCATTCTTGGGTAGGAGGTGTGCAGGATGATCATAAGGCAAGGAAACCACTGAGCCTCAGGCTCCATGGTGCTGCCATGGAAATTGGGGATGCTAGGATGGAGAGTCCATAAACCATGGAAAATTGCAAATTTGTGTGTGCTCAGGGAGCTGAAGAATAGATTTTCTTTCTTTTGTACAAAAATCTAGATTGACTGCCACATAATTTCTCCCATTTTGTTTCCACTCTCTGTATTTTCTATAAAACCATTCTTGGTGAGGTAGTTTAAGAATATCTCTGGTGACAGGGGACTGGAGCTGAGAATCTCTATTATGAAACTGCCTACATTCTGAATAAGAAATAGGACCCCTCAGATAAGCAAGGCAGACTTGTCTCTGTAACATTCTTTAGAGGAGCTGCAGACCTGCATTTGTGCCTTAGTTGTAATTAAGGCTTTGGGTGGAATTAGACTCTTACCCCAAGAAGATTTTGCAGTTTGGCAGAGAAGAAAAAAAAAAAATTTTTTTTTAAAGTGACATCATTAGAAATAGGGAGACAATAAAATACAGAGATTTAGAATTCCTAGCGTGTGATTGGAGTCAGAAAGAACTGGGTTTGATTCTATGCTCTGCCACCTACAACTGTGTGAAATCGGGCAAGTCTTCCATATTTCGTGGCCTTAGTGTGCTCAGCTGTGAAATGGGCTGATAGTACCTACCTTATAGGGTTATGGTGAAAAGTAATGAAGTGTTACAAGAGAAATATCCACTGTCGATAATTCTAAGATAGATGGTAATTATTACTTCTTTAGCTGTAGGGAACTGTGTCAAAAGGGGACAGTTAATTCGCAAACTCATTAAATGACTATGTGACTTTCATGTATTTAGGTGGGTTTTCTTCTTAGGTATGTTTCTTTGTAGACTTCAGGTAACACCAGTGAGTCTGGCCCCAGACAGCCAGCTTGCTTAGATTATGTTTTCTCACCCTTCTTGTGAGAAAAATCTAAACTTGCCATGGATTCGCTCGAAAAACCCCAGTGCACTAATTTTCTGACTATGAAAACCTAGCATTGATGATTGTAATGAATAAACCAGTTGTTCTCTTTCCTGCATAGATTAGAAAACATGTTTTTAAGCCTTCTTTTTTAATTTTATTTTTTATTGAAGTACAGATGATTTACAGTGTTGTGCAAATCTCTGCTGTACAGCAAAGTGACTCAGTTACACAGATATAGACATTCTTTTTAAAATATTCTTTTCCATTATAGTTTATCACAGGATATTGAATATAGTTCCCTTTGCTTTTTTAAAACCTTATAATAGACATTATTCTTAAAAATCCCCAAAGTATTGCATGAATCCGGTCATTGCTGGTTTCATCAACACTGACTTTATAGGATTCAAGTTTATTTTAGTCTGTAGTTAGCGCATAGAAATTAGAATATGTACTTTTTAAAAACAACAAAGATGAATCAAACGTTCATTTTATTTTTGGCATATTTTTTCCCTGGGAACTTATGGTATCTTCAGTTTCACATTGAACTTTCTCAGTAAAATCGTTAATAGGGCCCCTCTGTTTTTGGCCATGCTGTGCAGCACATGGGATCCTTAGGTTCCCGACCAGGGATTGAACATGCTCCCCCTGTATTGGAAACGTGGAGTTTTAACCACTGGGCCACCAGGGAGGTACCAAGAGGGCCTTTTTTTGTGTGTACAGGCACATGTCAGGCTACAGGTTACCGGAACCTCTATTATTCCACTTCTCTCCCTTCCCAGAAGTAGATCCCAGAGGCCTGTGAGTGAGACTCCACTTATCTCTTGGCTTCTTCTGAGTGTGTTCTAGGGGTCCCAAGTGGATAAAAGGCACAGGCTTTTTGAATTTCTGTTTGTTAGTTTGACTTTTTATTTTTTTCCACCTGAAATAGGATTTGGGGCTCAAAGTTCCAAATGAAGTAAAAAAATTTAAGGGTAGATTAACGCTGGATCTGAACAAGAAGAAAGGTTGATTTGTTGAAAAGGTAGCAGCCAATTCATTTTGAGCTGGAGAGCACTCAGGGAGAACTTGAAGCTTGGTCACTGGGCAACAGAATGCCTTTCTAAGTAAATATGGAAAATATGACCTTTGAAAATCTAGTTGATGTGATATACCAGTTATTAGAAACTCATTAAAAAATATGTTATTTCTGAGTACTAGTGATACTCCAAGTACTACCCGGAAGCAGATGTAGCTTGCTTATGGTGTATTTGGGTCAGTAAAGAAAAAGATGCAGAGAACTTAACTGGTCAAAAGATAAACCGAAGGTTTGAAAATAATTTGTACATGTTCTTGCTGTTGGGGTCTGGTTCCTCTGCCTCTGTCTCCTTTTCCATGCCTTTTTGTTTCTGCCTCTGTCTGTCTCTACACATGCGCACAGGTACACACATGTGCGTACACACACATGTGGACCAGCATGTCACAATTTTGATAGCATGCATCTCCTTTGGATGCTTTTCAGCTACAAGTCATTAAATTATTAACTACAATTTTAATCCTCTGGTCTTTTGTCTTTACAGTCCAATTAATTTCTGGGTTGGAGAGGGGAACCAGCTGAGAATTTCATTATCTCTGGCTGATGTTTTCAAAAGCTTGGTCCCTTATCATTCTTGGCATTTGAGCTAATCGCAAGGATTCTTTGACTTCACTCATCCCGTGTCTCCACTGAAATTTATAATGCTTTGCAGAAAGTTCTGTTGAATAGAGCTGCCTTAGACCCTAGCAGTAGGTTTCAAATTAATCCTAATGTGAGCAGACTCTGGGAGATGGGGATGGACAGGGAAGCCTGGCGTGCTGCAGTCCCTGGGGTCACAAAGAGTCAGACATATCCGAGCAAATGTGAACGCATTTAACTTAACTTTGTCAACTCTTATCTCTTCTTAATATGAAATACCAAATTTAAGATTAAATTTAAAAGAAAAGAGGACATAAAAACTGACAAAAGATAAGAAAATGGGTAAAATTAGAAAAGAGGCAGGTGAGAAGGGGATTTAGTGATGAGGTGGGAAGGAGGCCCTGCTTACCACTTGGTCCAGCACTTGCTTATGTTCTAAAGACACACACCAGAAACAGATGAGGCCTCATTGGTCCCCATAGGAGTGGATCCAGAGAGACCCCAGGAAATAGCAACCTTGTGTCCTTCTCATCTTTCTTTTTAGACATTTATCTTTATGGGGGGTGGTTGTTTAAAACACACATGGTTAAAAAATAAAGTAGTACAAAAGTAAAAAAATATTGTGTGATAGATTGTTGACCTTTTTATAGCATATACAAAATCCAGAGTGTTTACATGTGGCATTTGGAGGTGTGACGAACGCTTGGAAATCTGGTGGGAAGTTTGTCTATTTATCCATCCATCCTTCCTTCCTTCCTCATTAAACTCCCCGTGTCAGGAATTGTGTTAGATGGCAGAAGCACAATGGTGAATGAGATTGAAAGACTCTTTATTGTCATGGGGCTTCCAGTGTAATGGGAGAGAGGAGAAATTCTAGCGATACAAATCATTGCAGCAATATTTAATTTCACTCTTGTTTGAGAAGCATATCATATATTAATGCATATCTGTGGAGTCTAGAAACATGGTAAAGATGAACCTATTTCCAGGGCAGGAATAGAGATACAGATTAAAGAACAGACATGTGGACACAGAGGAGGGGAAAGGGCAGGGTGGGATGAACTGGGAGATTGATGGACATATATACACTACTTTGCATGGAATAGCTAGTGGGAACCTGCTGGAAAGCACAGGAAGCTCAACACGGTGCTCTGTGAAGACCTAGGGGGTGAGATGGGGGTGGGGGGGAGGGAGGTCCAGAGGGAGGGGATACATGTATACATGTAGCTGATTCCACAGTGTCCACACTTCATTGTACAGCAGAAACTGACACAGCATTGTAAAGCAATTATACGCCAATAAAAATTTTCTCTCTTGTTAAGGACTTTGGAAGAAATGTTCAGGGTGCTGTGGGGGCATGTAGGGGATGCTCACCTGTGTAACAGCTGGGGTGGAGTCAGGGAATTAAAAAGCAAACAACTTCTCATTCTTTGAGATAATCTGAGAAAGTCTGAGTTGTCAAGGAACCGGAGCTAAAAAATCTGTATTGTGAAGCTGCTCATATTGTAGATAAAGATACACAGGAGGTCTTATCTCTGTGACATTCTGTGGAGAAGCCCCGAATCTGTTTGTGCCTTGGTTGCATGTATGATGACTATTGAGTAGGATTAGACAATTATGGTAAGATGGCTTCTCTCTCAGTTTGACAGACAGAGAATGTGTCTCCTCTTAGCTAATAACTCAGGTGATGAGCTGGCTTCCTTTTTGTTCAGGGATTGCCATTTGAGGTTGTTCTAAAGGAGAAAAATCACCATTTCAGAGATGGAGGGGCAAGTCTGAGGCAACAGACTGAGAATAAATAGAGCAATTATACGTGTGTGTGTGTGTGTACACACAGAGATTCTTTTCCATTAGTTCATTACAAGATATTGAAGTGTATGACAGAGTCGCTCTGCGCACACCAGAAACTCATTGAACATTGTAAATAAACTATATTTCAATTAAAGAGAGAGAGAGCAAGCAAAATCTATCAGTGAAAGGCATTTGTGAGCGAAAAGCCAGTTTTCAGGGGCACAAGAGTACTTGCATTTTCTGCTGAATACCTTCCTCACCCTGGGTCCATGACTGATTTCCTATTGCTGGTTCGTTCCATTGGCTTGGGCGGTGTGTTTTCTCTCGTTGGGAAGATAATTTTTAAGTAGTTTCACAATAAGCAGCATTGACTCCCATGTAGAGGAAGATCTTTTTCAGTTCTCTTTCCATCTTTCTGATTGCTTCAAGAAGAAAGTCTCAGTTTCTCCCATACAAATCTGAGTCCTTTGTAAGTGTGTGTGTGTGTTTTTAAATAAAAGGACTACAGGGAATTATAGAAACATACAGGTGTATTGGTTTCTACCTGAAATCCTCTTTTAACTGCTGTTGAGCCTCATGCTGTTCTACCTCTGGGCCTCATTTCTTCCCGGCTCTTCCTCCTCGTGAGTCGGGAAGGGGGGGTTTCGGTGTCTTCCCAGAAACGTTTGGTGTTGGAGAGAAGCCGTGTTGCACAGAATTGAAAGGCACAGCGGTTCAGACTGGCAGTGTCTGGAAGAGATGACGGCCTTTATTCAGGATGATAGCTTTTATTCATGGTGCTGTCGTTGCTACCTTTTCTTTTTTACTTTCTTTTTTTATTTCTTAAATAAGAGTAGAGTGGTTTTACGGGGCTTCCCAGGTGGCACTAGTGGTAAAGAACCCACCTGCCGATGCAGTAGACATAAGAGATGCGGATTCAGCCCCTGAGTTCAGTCCCTCCCAGGGGAGGTCCCCTGGAGGAGGAAATGGCAACTTACTCCAATATTCTTCCATGGAGAATCCCATGGATAGAGGGGCCTGGCAGGCTACAGTCGGTATGATTGGCAAGTCAGACAACTGAAGCGGTTTAGCGTACACACACAGTCACTTTACAGTGTTGTGTTGGTTTCTGCTGCACAACAAACTGAATCAGCTATATATATATGTGGGTGTGTGTATGTGTGTGTGTATATATATGTGTGTGTGAGTGTGTGTGTGTGTATATATGTGCGTGTGTATATGTGTGTGTGTATATATGTGCGTGTGTATATATGTGTGTGTATATATGTGCGTGTGTATATGTGTGTGTGTATATATTTGTGTGTGTGTGTATGTGTGTGTGCATGTGTGTGTGCGTGTGTGTATCCTCTCCCTCTTAGACCTCCCTCCCACCCTCTTCCCCCTCCCACCCTTCTAGGTCATCACAGAGCACCCAGGGGAGTTCCCCGTGCTATTCTGCAGGTTCTCCCTAGCTATCTGTTTTACACATGGTAGTGTATATATGTCAGTCCTAGTAATTGTCCTTTGCTTGCTTATGTCTTTTGGATGTCTGTTTCCCCCGCAGCCCACATGCAAAAATTTGCCCTACTGGGTCAGAAGGGGAACTCAGATCCAGACTAGGAGGGTTCTGATCCTCCTTATTGAGTCTTGGCATTCACTTAGTAAACAGAAATTAACTTTGCTCAACAGTAACAATGTTCCTGGGGGAAATTCTAGACTCTTCTTTCACCTTGCCACTGCCCAGTTAACCAAACTTTGGGCCTCCAGATAGGCAGTAAAAATTGGACTTGCTAGTGAAGGCTCAGAAATCAAACACACGATTTCCTATCCTGGCTTTGTCTTCCCATGGCCTTGTGACCCTGGGCTGGTGAAATATGATCCCGCCTTTATACACCTATCCCGATAGCTCAGTTGGTAAAGAATCCACCTGCAATGCAGGAGACCCTGGTTCAATTCCTGGATCGGGAAGATCTGCTGGAGAAGGGATAGGCTACCCACTCCAGCATTCTTGGGCTTCCCTTGAGGCTCAGCTGGTAAAGTATCCACCTGCAATGTGGGAGACCTGGATTTGATCCCTGGATTGGGAAAATCCCCTGGAGAAGGGAAAGGCTACCCACTCCAGAATTCTGGCCTGGAGAATGCCATGGACTGTATAGTCCATAGGGTCGCAGAGAGTCGGAAAAGACTGACTTTCACTTTCACATCTGTCTATCCATCTACCCATTTACCCAGCAATCCATTCCTCTATCCACCCAGCTGTTTTTCCGTTCCATCATCCGTCCATCTATCCATCCAGCCATTTCCCCATCCATCTGTCCATCTACCCATTCATTCAGTAAATATTTACTGAGTGCCTACTATGAATCGGGTACTGTTCTAGGAGCTAAAACTAGAGCAATAAAGGAGCCAGAGCACCTGCCCTCAGGGACATTTATTAGAAGAACCGCAATAAAACCTAGAAGAAATACATTGTATAACATCAGGTTGCAGTATGGGCTTTGGAAAGAAATAAGACACTGCCCTTGCCCTTGGAAATCTCTCTGGTCTTTGGAGGGGAGAGGAGAACAGCAGGACCAGTTACTTCCGGTACATAAATGAGAAGTATTACATCAAGGATGTGAAAAGGCTTTGAATGACATCCGTACTCCTGGGAGGAGGGGAGAAGATTCCACACTGGAGCTGACATTTGGGAACAATCTTCCAACAGGAGTGGGAGTTCCCAGATTGACAGGGGGTGGGGGGTGGGGTGGGTGTTTCAGGCAAAGGAGAGCAACCTGGAGCCCTGGAAGAGTGAACAGGGCTCCGGCAGGAACAGGAAGTGGGTGGGTGGGTGTGCTCGGGAGGAGCTGGTGGGAGGGCAACGTCATGTGGGGGGCTGGGGGGGTGTGTGTCTGGACCTTGTGAAGGAGCATAGTGACTAGGAAGTGACTGTTGTCATTGCTGTAGAGCGGGATGTGTGGGGGTGAGTGAGATGACCAAATGTTCGAAAAAGAGAATGAGATGTATTCTGAAACCGTAATTGCTGTGACTCAGTTCCTGAAATTCCAGGCTGGTGGGGTTGGAGGTCAGATAAGAGAAACTGAAATGATCATTTAGAAGCAGTGGTGGTGTTGATGGGTGTTGTGTGTGTGTGTGGGGTGTTCCCAGAGCGTGGAGGGGCTGCTGCTATTTTTTACATCCTAAAGAGACATTTGGATTTTCGTGTCAGTCATATTGTTGATGATTCTATTTTGGGAGGTGGTTACTGGGTTATTTTTACGGTTCTAACAATAGGGATATCACTCTTCACTGCATCTTTAATCGTAGAAGGCCACAGAAATGATGTTGTCTCTAGAAGGAATCCTCCTACTCCTTTTCTCCTTCTCTCCTGCTCTCACGCACCCAGCTCGTGTTTATTGAGCACATGTTTCACTGGAGGTAAAGAATTTGTGCTTTGGAGACAGAATGGCGTCAGTATAAATCTTGGCTTCTATATTTTCTGCCGAGTGGAACATGCGATCCTAGTTCTCCAACCAGGGATGGAACCCATGCCCCCTGCATTGAAAGCACAGAGACTTAATCACTGGAGCACGAGGGAAGTTCCTAAATCTTGGCTTCTTATAGCGGGCTTCCCAGGTGGCGCAGTGGTAAAGAATCCGCCTGGCAATGCAAGAGACATAAGAGATGCAGCTTCGATCCCTGGGGTTGGAAAGATCTCCTGGAGTAGGAAATGGTAACCTGCTTTTACCTGGACAATTCCACAGACGGGGAGCTGGTGGCCTACAGTCCATGGGGTCGCAAAGAGTTGGACACGATGGAGCAAATGAGTACACACATATGGGACCTTGAACATGTTGCTGAAGCTCTTTGAGCTTTTGGTTTTTTCAGAGTTCAAAGGCTGTCATTAGAACCTAGTTTATATGGCTCGTGGCCGTTGTTTCCTGAGCTCCTTGCTGATACACAGTAAGTACTTGATAAACACAGTTGCTTCCATTATTTCCACAGCTGGACTCTGTCTTGTCCTTAACTGAATTTATCATCTTGTTGGGAGACAAGATGAATGCTCCCGAGTCAAGGACATGATGCAAGAATGTAGGTGCTTACATGTCATGGTCAAGAGCACTTGGGGAAACCGACAGTGGATTTGAGGGTGGAGAGCTCAGCTGCGGCCAGAGAGGTGATTTGAACGTGGGTGAGCTCAGTGCTTTCCATGCTAGTTTCCTGGCTTTTCATGCTTTCATTGGTGGGAAACCTCAGAAAGCTGAATTGAAATATGTGATTGCCCCACCTGCGGCCTCATTTTGAAAACGTGTTGATAGCATTTCAACTTTAAATAGATTTTGGACCAGTTTCCCTTTAAAATTTGGGGGTCCCTTTAGGCTGTGGGTGGAATATCTATGTGCCCTTTGAACAAGACTTCTAAATAATGTGGGTGAAGGTAGAGGGTGAGGTCTGCAGGACTGTCTCTTGTCTTGATGTGATGGTGGGGGTGGTGATTCTTATGGAATAGCCCTATTTTGAAGACCTTCCCTCCCTAAAGGTAGGGACCATTCTTTAGAGTTTAGGCAATGTGGCAAAGGAGAATTTTGATAGTTATCTGGATTTTTTTTGTGTGCCTGGAAAAATGTATGGTTGGAAGTGTTAATAATTCTCTCTGGGGAAACATATGCAGCATTGGCATATGGTGAAGGACCATTTTCCATTTTGGTTAGAGGTCCGTCTTTTTGGTGGCTTTGTTGTTTCCAGGATTAAGTCAGCATCCTTAACATCTGCCTTCTCTGAGCCCTCACAAGCCTGTCTTCGAACCACACTGCAACTTGCATTTCACTTTCTAGCTAAAGACTCTAGCTGGTCTTGCTTAGCATGACACAGCTCTGCCCATCCCAGGGCTTTTGCACCTGCTCTATCTTGAGCCTGAATGGCTCTCGCCTCTCCTCTGACCCCACTACCCTCCTACTCATTGTTCAGAATTTAGTTCAGCTGTCACTTCAGAGACGCCTTCCTTGATCTTCCAAATCAGGTTCTCCCCTGGTACAATCTCATAATCCCTTGTCACTTTCACATTTTCTTTTTTAAGAAAAAAACATTTATGTATTTATTTAGCTGCATCAGGTTCTAGTTGCATCTTGTGTGATCTCCCTTGCGGCACCCAGGCTTCTTTCTAGTTGTGATATTTAGGGGTCAGTAGTTGCCGTGTGTGAGCTTGGTTGCCCCACGGCATGTGGAATCTTATTAATAGTTCCCTGACCAGGGATCGAACCTGTGTCCCCTGCATTAGAAGATAGACTCTTAACCACTGCGCCACCACAGAAGCCCCGCCATGTTCTAACTATGTGTTTATTTGACTGTTTAGTGTTTGTCTTCCCCACCAGAATGTAAGTTTCCAGAGAGGTGGGACTCCCTCTCTCTCACTTCCTGCTGTTCCTGGAGTACACAGGCCCATACCTGGCATGTGGTATGTACTCGTGGATACCTTTTAAATAAACAAATGGTATGGGGAACGTAAGTCCACTGAGGGAGTCATTTGATTTGGGTTTTAGTGCTAGTTTTGCTGTAGCTTGATCTACAGTTTTCCTAAAGAGTGCATCACTTCCTGGTTTACAAGCTCTGATCATTTTTGTTTGAACTACAACAAAAAAATTGTCCTCATTAAAGCCTGTTGAAGAGTGATTTTCAGAAGTATGTGAATGCTTCAATCTTAACCTCAGCTTTGGCCACGTTTCTCGGTAAAGACAAAGAGTTTCTCCGCTGAAGTCCCTGACTTTAGGACCCTGGTAGCCTAGAGTGACAATAATTTCCTTTCACAATAAATAGACTGGAAGCTACTAAAATGGCCATCGGCAGTCCACAGTGGAATACTGTACAGGAATGATAGTGAGTAAACGCCAGCTGTATATGACATGGATGAACCAGACGCACAAGAGTATATTCCGTGGAATTCCATGCACTTGAAGTTCAGGGACAGATGAAAGTAATCATCTGTAGTAATCTTAGGCAACAGCAGTTGGGATGGTGATTACCTCCAGGAAGACTGGTGGGGACTAAGAGGGGACACTAGAGTGTGGGCGATGTTGACCTGAGGGCCGGTTGCATGGTGGGCTCAGATTGTGACCATCCATTGAGCTGCAGGCTTGTACCCATCTTCTCTTATGATATGACACTTATTTAAAAAACATTGAGCTTTGGGAATTTCCTGGTGGTCCACTGGTTAGGACTCTGCCCTTTCATTGCTAAGGACATGGGTTCAAGCCCTGGTTGGGGAAAAAAGATCCCACAAGTCATGTGGTGCAGCCAAAAAAAGCACAGAGCTTTAAGTCACAGAGAATCTGAGAAATGTTAGTGGGGACTTTTTCAGTTCTGCACACAGAAGTGAAATCTGTAGGGGAGACAAGCACCTTCTGGAGTCAACCATAGAGGGATGGTGCCGTTTGCCTTTTTGGGGGGACATCTGCTTTTCATTTCAATGTTGCCCATCGGTTGCAAACTGTAGAACAAGAAAGCCAGGGCATCCTGACAGTTTTCCCACCCAGTAATGCGGCTGTGTTATTACCAGCAGAACTTGAGCTCATAAACTACTTTTCGGGCTTGCATTTAAAACATTCTCTCTTTGCTGAGGTATTAGTCAGAGTCTGTGAAAGCTGCTATAACAGATAAGCCCTGACACCTCTGTGGCTTGACAGGAAGGGATTTATTTCTCACTCATGGCACAGATCTACTGCAGGTGATCCTGGTCAGGCAGCCTCCCTACCAGTCACTCGCCACTGGGCAGGAGGATGGGGAAAGGGATATGAGAAAGCACACTCATTTCACAGCCACTTCAGCCTGGAAGGGATGCGAATTGCTTCTGCTCACATTCTCTTGGCCGGAGCTTGGGCATAGGGGTGCGTCAACCTCAGGGGTACTGGGATGTGTCGACCAGCTCTGGAGTAAAAACAACTGGGTGCCTGCTGAAAAACAGCGAACCCTCCTGAAGCCTCCAGAGCCGTGGTTTCCTTTGACTTCCTTGGAGCTGGTGTATTCGATTTTACCTCTAACTTGACTTCTTTAAACCTGAGAAGTGAAATGCTAGACCTCTTTATCTCATCAAACACAGGAGGGGATGTTTGGGGGAGAACACAGTCTGTTTGTGTTGCTAAGGATGAAATAAAGAGACACTCTTTTTTTGCTTTTAGCTGGTAGAACAATCTGGCTCTTGTCCGAATTTCCAGTTTTCCAGCCAGTCAGAATTCTTGCTGCTTCTGGTTGCCAGTGGACATCGCAGATACTTTGGTTTGAGTCAGAGATGAGCTCATTCATTTACTTCTTTGGAAAAGTCTTTTGCTCATTCGTCATCTCCTCTATGGAAGAATCCTTTGGTAGTTCTACTTTTGGATATTTGACTGGACACAGTTATCTGGGTTTAACAAACCACCACAGTCCTTAGTGGCTTCACATCACCACCGTTTTAGTAAGCTCATGTTTCTGTGGGTCAGTAATTTGGGCTGGGCTCAGCTGAGCGGTCCTTCTGGTCTAGGCAAGGATTGGCTGTTTGTGTCTGGGGCCTCAGCAGGCACACCTGAGACATCTGTGGCTTTCTACAGGTGGTCTCATCTTCAGCGGGCTGGCCTGAGCTTGGCCACCTGGTGGTGGGTGCATTCCCAGCGCATGAGAAGCGGTCACAGGGCCTCTTGAAGTTTAGGCTCAGAACTTGCCCAGTGGCACTTCTCCCATATTCTCTTAGTGAAAGCAGATCACAAGCCCACCCGAGAAATAAAG
Source organism: Moschus berezovskii (assembly GCF_049115385.1). Classification (NCBI taxonomy): domain Eukaryota; kingdom Metazoa; phylum Chordata; class Mammalia; order Artiodactyla; family Moschidae; genus Moschus; species Moschus berezovskii. The sequence goes on along the minus strand of NC_142486.1, from coordinate 42,987,022 downwards.
GAAGAAAGAAAAGGGGAAGAGCCTCTTCCTCTTGATGGGAAAAGCCACAAAGACCGTGTGGAATTTTGGGGAACCCTACCAGGCCAGTTTCACCGTGGCCCTCATGACTCTTTAGCTCCAGTACAGTGTGCATCTGCCAGACCGAACTTGAATCTGTGTCGGGTACCAAGTGAGCTTTGCTGTTGTTGTTTAGTCACTGTGTCCGGTCTGGCTCTGGGACCCCATGGACTGTAGCCTGTGTCTGACTCTTTGGGACCCCATGGACTGTAGCCTGCCAGGCTCCTCTATCCGTGGGATTTCCCAGGCAAGAATACTGGAGTGGGTTGCCATTTCCTTCTCCCAGGGATATTCCCGACCCAGGGATCAAACCTGCGTCTCCTGCATTGGCAGGCGGGCTCTTTACTGTTGAGCCACCAGGGAAGCCCACTCACCGCTTAGACATCATAAAAGGACCCGTCACTGAGAAATGAAAGGGCCAAATGCTTTATGTAAAGGGCATAGCCCAGGGCTTTGTGCACACAAAGCACTGACTGCCAGCACCGTCACTGCGGAGTACACCACCAAATACTGTCACGTTACTACTGCCCGGGTCCTGCTGTGGACTTGGCACTACACTGAGTACTTAAGATCTACAACACGAGACCCCTGCCATCGAGGAGGGAGAGAGTTGAGAAGGAGACAGACGTGAGTGCATCCGTGTCATTCCACGTGGCCCATGTGATTACAGAGCTTCAGTGGAGTGGGATGAGGTCTAGGGCTTGCGTTCAGACCTCAGCCCCTCCACTGATCACATGTGAGGGCTTGGGTGCCTTTCTTAACCCCTCGAATCTCTGGTTTCCTCATCTGTGAAATGGAGGTAACAACACAGAGCCTGCCTCCCAGGATTGAATGAGACCTGGAATGCAAAAAACATGTGATTTTGCTCCTTAAATGTTAGTTCTGAAAAACAGTTCTCAAAAACATCTTTGAAAAATGTTCTAAAGGTAGCATTTTTACTTAAATGTCCTCCTGTGACCCTGGCCAATGTCATTGCAGCTTTGTCTTCAGAGATGGAGATTTGCAGACAGGTGGCTTATAGGAGGAGGAGCTCTTGGGAACAACCTCTGTAAAGGAGGGAGGGAAGCAGGGCAGGGAGAAGTTGAACTGCAGTGCAGTTGTTGTAACAGAGGCCAAAGCCAGTCTGGTGGCTGGAGCTGGGATGGTCCTTCAGAATTGGGACAGTGGGACCTGCACCAGGTGGGTGGGGGTTACTCTATCATTGCATTCGTGGGCTTCTCTTTTTGCAGAGCACAGGTTTCAGGTGCACTGGCTCAGTAATTTTGTGGAGCTTGGGCTTAGTTGCTGCATGGCATGTGGGTTCTTTCTGGACCTGGGATTGAACCCGTGTCTCCTGCATGGGCAGGTGGGTTCTTGACCACTGAGCTTCCAGGGAAGCCTAAGGCAGCTTTCTTCTTCAAGGGAGGAGTCCTAGGGAGGACTGTGAACCATTGGCCTTCTGAGGGAACTAGTGGCCTGATCCTGCAGGTGTGAGGAGGGTCTAGGGAATCCTCTGTGGGGTTCACAGCCTGCTTCCAGGTGTCTCTTAGAGACATTCCAAATCCTGTCTCCTTGACTGTTAGTAACCTTGTGGGCTTTCATCCTTGGTCCCTTCCCAAAACCGATTTAGTTGTCATGTAGGTTCATAGGCTGTATCTTCCAGCACTGAAATACCATTTATAGAGAGCCTTAATCTAAGTAGGCTTAATCCAAGCAGGACGTGGGAATGACTTGCCCATGGTCATCTAGCTACCGGGCGGAGACCTGGGTTTACATGCCTCCCCTTACTTTCCTTCCACCATGCTCTCCTGAGTCACAGGTGACTCCAGCTTTATTCTAAGCCTGGACTCTGTAACCTTGGTGCCTTGACCTTCACCCTTATACCTTCTTGCAGGTCCACGCTGGGAGGAGTTTTCTTGAATTCCTTTAAATATGTTTGTTAGACTGTGGATCATCGCTCATTAGGGTGTCATGAAATCAGTTTAGTAGGTCGTGAACACCATGGAAAAAATAAACTTGAAAATATCAGAATGCATAACACTCACAAGTATGGTTTCATAAAACTTTTATTTCATATGAACATTTATAGGCATGTGTGAACTGGGCCAGATATAAAATGCATTTCTCACTGTGGGTGACGGTCAACGTGGTTTGAAAGTCATTGTGAGAAATACAGACAAGAGGTCTGGAGGCTCGTGAGATTGCCTCTTGAGGTTCATGGACTGTTGAGGCTTTACTTATTTTTAGAGATGATATATGTGCATTGTTTTCAATCCTTTATAATTAGGTATTGTGTTCTCATCCCATCATTCTATCCCAAGATTATTCTAATGATCATCTTTGAGCTTTAAACAGATCACTGATGAAAGTTACTTTTCCACGTAGAATTCTAAGTGTGGGATAGGAGTTTTTCTTTTTTCATAAGTGAAATTATTGGTTTTGATGGAACTGCCTGGCCTGACCTGTCTCTTGGGCGAAGTGTCCCAGTGCTGCGTCAAGCGCTGGCAGAGAGCTGTCCCTCTTCCGCAGATGGTGAACTGGTTTTCCTGGGGGATAATGTGGGTTGAGGAAGAAGTGTTTTATGAACAGAATCAGCACAGGGGGAGAAAGGAGGAGGTGTTCAGGGGCCTCACAGAGCTGCCGGAAGATGTGGGAAGAGCATGCAGGCAGAGAGGTGGGCTGTGTCGCCGGGGTGACTCCCTGCCGAGGGCAGCCTTCAGCTGGGCCTTCCGAGGGCTGGGACCCAGGGTGTGTTTCTGTTCTCTGGTGTCCTTGATAGGTAGGGGCTCAAATGACAGCTGGCCTCATTGTGTTTCCCTTTTGGCTTTCTCTGATTTGGGGCCTAAGGGCCACTTGGGGGCCAAGGCACTCCAAATGAGACCAAGAAAAAAAAAAAAAATCAGGTTCAAGAAAAAACAAAAATTAACAAATGGGACCTAATTAAGGAAAAATGGTACTGATGAACCTGTCTGCAGGGCAGCAGTGGAGATGCAGACAGAGAACAGACTTGTGGACACAGTGGGGGAAGGAAAGAGAGGGACGAATTGAAACATATACCTTCTGTACATTACCGTGTGTAAGATGGATAGCCAATGGGAACTTGCTGCATGATGGAGGGACCTCAAGGCTGGTGCTCAGTGACAACCCAGAGGGGTGGGAAGTGGGAGGTGGGAGGGAGGTTCAAGAGGGAAGGGATATATGTATATCTGTGGCTGATTCATGTTGATGTATGGCAGAAACTAGCACAATATTGTAAAGCAATTATCCTCCAATTAAAAATAATAAATTCATTTACAAAAAGAAGAAAAAATGAATCTGGGTTAGACCTGTTTCTGCTTGAGTGTGTGTGTATGTTCCCAGGGGAGTCTCTATCAGCAGGGGAAGACTGGCCAGGGAAGCTTCCATTTCCTGGACATCTTCAAATAAGGCTTTCAATGCTGCTGACTCACGTTGACGTTTATTGAGTACTTGCTATGTTCCTGGCATGGTTCTAAGTGTTTTATGTATATTAACCCTTTTACTTTGGCCACCTGATGTGAAGAGCTGACTCATTGGAAAAGACCCTGATGCTGGGAGGGATTGAGGGCAGGGGGAGAAGGGGACAACAGAGGATGAAATGGTTGGATGGCATCACTGACTCAGTGGACATGAGTTTGAGTGAACTCCGGGAGTTGGTGATGGACGGGGAGGCCTGGCGTGCTGTGGTCCATGGGGTCACAAAGAGTCGGACACGACTGAGCGACTGAACTGAATGGAACTGAATCCTTTTAATCTTCACAACAGCCCAGTGAGGCTACTACTTTATTATTCCCGTTTTATGCTGAGAAAACTGGGCACAAAGTTAAAGAGTTGTTTCTACAGTTACAGGTTCAAACATAGATTTGAGTTGAGGACTGCATGAAAGGAATGGAGAGATGATGATGGTGACAGTGATAACAATGACAGCTAATATCTGAGGGCTTGCAGTGAGCTGGAGATTTCAGGCTTCATCCCTTTGAATCATCATCCTTATTATCACCTCCATTCATCGGTGAGGAAATAGGCTTAGGAAGGGTAAAGAGTTTTCCTGAAAACCGCAGAGCCCAGATTGAATTCAAGAGCTCAGTTGGTAAAGAATCCACCTGCAATGCAGGAGACCCTGGTTCGATTCCTGGGTCAGGAAGATCCGCTGGAGAAGGGATAGGCTACCCACTCCAGTATTCTTGGACTTCTCTTGTGGCTTAGCTGGTAAAGGATCTGCCTGCAATGTGGGAGACCTGGATTTGATCCCTGGTTTGGGAAGATCCCCTGGAGAAGGGAAAGGCTACCCACTCCAGTATTCTGGCTTAGAGAATTCCATGGACTGTATATGTGTAGTCCATGGGGTTGCAGAGAGTCAGACAAGACTGAACGACTTTCACTTTCTGTCTGAGTCAGATTCTGAGTTCCCAGTCACCAAGGTGAAGGGCTTGGGTGGGAGAGGCTTTTGGGTGAGTGGAGGGCTCTGGCAGAGGGAATGGGAACCATGGTCAGGCAGGCTCCGGGGTGCTTGAAGATGATCTAGTTTATCCTTCAGAGCTAGGAAAGCTTGTCTGCCATAGCAGTGGGTGAAACTGGCAAAATCTGATGGACAAGAAAACTCCTTTGTGGGAGAAAATGTTTTCAGTGAGTTGTTTTTGACCAGTGAAGGAGTTAGCACATCGGTAGATTTTTAGCTATGGCCCTGAATAAGGAATTCAGAAGGTGGCTTTAGGTCTGAGGGCTCTTGATGGTCACGTGACCAGAGTCAGCTGATTTCTTTGTGTGTGAGTTGCTGGGCTGGGAGGGGAGGACAGGCTGAGAAGCATGAAGTCCTGGTGTCATTTGGAAGGAAGGGTTCACATACAGCAGACATGTCTGTGGGATGATAATGCTTCCCTGAAGAGCTGTGTGCTCATTTATCGAGGCCCTGAGCTGAATGCTTCACATATGATTGCGTTTAAAGTCTGCAGCAGGTGGGTCTCATTTTCCCTCCATGAAGAAACTGAATTCCCTGGGAGTCCGTGCTTCCACTGCAGGGGGCACAGGTTTGATCCCTGGTCAGGGAACTGATATCCTGCAAGCCATGCAACATTCTCCAAAAAAAAAGAAAGAAATGGAGATTCAGGGATATTAACTTGCCCCAGGTCTTTTTTTTAAAGTATTTATTTGGCTGTGTCTGGTCTTAGTTGCGGCCTGTGGGTTTTCTCTAGCTGTGGTGCATGGGCTTAGCTGCCCCGCGGTATGTAGGATCTTAGTTGCCCGACCAGGGATTGAACTTTCATCCCCTGCACTGCAAGGTGAATTCTTAACCACTGGACCACCAGGGAAGTCCCTGCCCCAGGTCTTGAAACTAAGAATTTGAAGAGGATGATAAACCCAGGCCATCTGTTCTGAAGCTTGTAGTTCAGGGATTCTGCCAGGACCCTTGATCAGCCTTTGGCTAGGGCATTGTGACAGTATCGTGGTGTGGTGTATGCGAATGAAAAATGTTACCTTCCATATCGGCAAACAAAGGATGCTGCAGCCATCAAGCCATCAGGCTGGAGATAAAGGAGCTGCTGCCACGCTCTAAGCCACTGCATGTGGGAGCTCAGGTTCTAAGTTGAGTTTTGAGGAAGTGGAAGCAGTGAGTGAAGCAGAGTGTCGGTGCAGGGGGAGGAGAAGCAGGAGAGAGAAGGGACGCTTGGCCAAGAAATAGTAGTTGAAGGATCAGGAACATTAAGCTTGAAGAAGAGAAAATTTGGAGGGGCAGAGAGAAGGCAGAAAAATGTTGAAAGGAGAGAGAAAACTGTCCAGGGTTCAAAGTGAGCAGGACTCTTCTCAACGTGGTAAGGTTGACAGCGCTAAGTGCTGATGAGAGCATGGTGAAGTAACGGAGGACTAAGGAGGGCATCTTTCTGGGAGATGGTGAAACCGTTTGGTGTCATTTCGGGGGGGCTCCAAAGAGCTCCGGTACCACGGTCCTTTATGTCTTGGTGTAGAAAAGAATTCAGCGAGGGACAGAGTGATAGATAAGAAATGACATATTAGAATGGGGCACTTGTGAGGTTTATAAGCAGGAGGTTGAGAAATGTGGCACCCCAAGAACTTAGGCTACAGTTTCATAATCAAAGGAAAAGTGGGGAGGGGGAGAAGAACTTGTTTGTCTTTCTTTCTTTCTTCTTTTTTTTTTAAAATATCCTGGGACAGTGCCCTATATTTTCTGACACCCTCTCTTGACTCCTGATTCTCTGTGGCCCTTTACCCAGTGTGAGGTTTTTATTTATTTTATTTTTTGTAGCTGTGCTGGGTCTCTGTTTCTGCTTAGGTTTTCTCTAGTTGCAGCGAGCAGGGTCTACTCTCTAGCTGTGGGGCGTGGGCTTCTCATTTCTGTGGCTTCTCTCGCAGAGTCCTGGCTCTAGGAGCCCGGGTTTCAGTAGTTGCAGCTCATGGATCAATAGTTGTGGGGCACAGGCTTGGTTGCCCTGTTGCAATGGGGATCTTCCAGGACCAGGGGTCGAACCTGCGTCTCCTGCATCAGCAGGCGGATTCTTTACCACTGAGCCATCAGGGAAGTCCCTTGTTTGTCTTGAGTGGATGTCATGCTTCCATCATCAGCTCCTCCTCCCAGTTGAGTAGGGCAGTTTTTGTGTCCCTACATGGTCAAGCTAAGTCCACAAACTGTTGTTTTTTATGCGCGCAGAGAGGGTGTCCTGGGGATCACTAACTTACTGAGCTCCCTGGGCAGGTTGTGGACCACATGCCACCATTATTTTATTGTCTGGGGACATGTCCCATGCTTCTGTTGCACCGTTTTGTTGCTAAGCAAGCCTGCTTTCTTGAGTAATCATTAAGTTACAGGGATCTTCCATATTTTTCTACCTACAATCCCATACTGGGATTTGGGCTTCCCTAGTGGCTCAGATCGGAGAAGGCAATGGCAAGCCACTCCAGTACTCTTGCCTAGAAAATCCCATGGATGGAGGAGCCTGGTGGGCTGCAGTCCGTGGGGTCGCTAAGGGTCGGACATGACTGAGCGACTTCACTTTCACACATTGGAGAAGGAAATGGCAACCCACTCCAGTGTTCTTGCCTGGAGAATCCCAGGGACGGGGGAGCCTGGGGGGCTTCCGTCTGTGGGGTCGCACAGAGTCGGACACGACTGAAGTGACTCAGCAGCAGTAGCAGCAGTGGCTCAGATGGTAGGGAATCTATCTGCAATGCAGGAGACCCGGGTTTGACTACTTAATCACCTACTTTGTCCCTTTATTCTGTCCCTGTTAATGAGAGGGGAGAACACAGGTGGAATTAAAGCAGAAGGGAAAACGGGTGGGAAATAAAATAATTTTAAAGCCAGTTGGGGCTTCCCAGGTGATGCTGCTGGTAAAGAACCCCCCTGTCAATGCAGGAGACAGACGTGGGTTCAATCCCTGGGTTCAGAAGATTCCCTGAAGGAGGGCATGGCAACACACTCCAGTATTCTTGCCTGGAGAACCCCCATGGACAGAAGAGCCTGGCAGGCTACAGTCCGTAGGGTCACAAAGAGTCGGAGTTGAACACGACTGAAGTGACTTAGCACGCACACGCATGCACAAGGCCAGTTGAGGGATTCTTGCTTGATGGTCTCTACTTGCTTTGTGAAGTAGGAAAAGAGGATTAGACAGATGTGGATTCAGATCCTGTGAGCCCAGGCAAATTTCTTATCCTTGACTTGGTCACTATGAAACAAGGGTACATGATAAGGGACAGTACCTCCTATAAAGATTTGTGACAGTCACATATGATAATGTCTGTGTGAGGCAGAACATCACTTTGGCACATAGACCAATAAAAGGAGTATGAATCATTGTCAGCTATTGAGGGATTTCTCATTTGGGTACTTGATGAAGAGGGATATCATAAAGAGCAGCAGGAAATTCAAGAAGAGGAGAAAGCTTAGGGGTAAAGATAGTGAATTCTACATGGGCCGTATTGAGTTTGAGATGCCTGTAGTATCTCCAGGTATAGATGTCCAAAAGGTAATTGGGAATAATGAGAAGTCAGAGATGACAGTAAATATTTGGGAGGTTTTAGTACAAGGCAGTTTTTTTTTCAAAATGCCTAAAGCATATTATTGGCGGTACTCAAAGATTTTAGTTGTGTGTGACATTAAATAGAAACACACACACATATATTTTCCCCCCTTCAATTCTCTTTTTAATTCTACTGGTTGTTAAGGAGAATTTCTCACTGTGGTGCTATCGTGTCTAAGACACTTTTCTGATGCATGCTAATTTCTCTTTTAAATAAAAAGAATGAGGCAACCTCAGGCTCAGAGATATGTGGCTGCTGGGATTAGTAATTATAATTTTCATTGTGTTTTTTGTGCTTGTCTTCTATTTAGAGCTAATGTTACTAGTTTTCCAATTCTGTTGGTTGTTTCAGATAGTATGGTTTGAATGTTCATAGTCGAACATTTAAGAAGTTATTTGGAGGTAGGTGATTTGAGGGTTACTCAGAGGCTTAACAGGGTCGTGAAAGACGGGATTCGCCCAGTTATTTGATCCGCCATCCTCCAAGTGTCATCAATATCTGCCCTCTTGGTCCCAAGAAGACTGTGATAAGTACCAAGAGTCATGTCCTCACAGGACAGCATACAAATCCAGAAGGAAGGGTACCCAGGATAAAATCTTTGTCTTCAAGGACCTCCTGTCATGCTTTGGAACATGGCAGCTATCTTTGACCGTGAAGGACAGGGCTTACATGCTGTGAGTGATAGTGTAAAAAAATAGAGAGGAATTGTGTCTTTCATGATGTCATTGAGCCACTGAATTAATTAACCTTGATATAGCCCTGATATAATCCCTATATAGCCCTATTTGTAGAAATTTGGTCTTGTTAGACCATGAATTCTCTTATTGCTTAAGCCATTTCAAGATGGGTTTTCTGTTACCTGCAGCTGAATGCCTTGTATCTCAGACAGTTTCAGATTATTGCCCTAACCTAATAGGAACTATTCCTCCCTTCTTTTCCTTGGTTGATTGTATTTTCTCTTTAGAGTGGGTCATATTTTCCCGGTTTTTCACGTGTCGCATCATTTCAGAATGTATCTTGGACATTGTGAGTGTTACATTGTGTGGACTCTGGATTCTGTTGTATTTCTCTGAGGAATGCTGACGTTTTCACCTTTGTGAGCTGTTGACTTGTAGAGTAAACTGTCTCTTGGACACCAGCTAAATGTCAGTTCTGTTTTTTAGTTTATCTTGAGGCTTCTTTGAGGCTACCCTTTGTGTGCCTGGTTCGAGAGTCAGTCAGACACTTAGAGAGAGTTCTTACAGGGTGTGTGTGCATGTTAAGTTGCTTTAGTTGTGTCCGACTCTTTGTGATCCTATGGACTGTAGTCTGCCAGGATCCTCTGTCCATGGGATTCTCCAGGCGAGAATACGGAAGTGAGTTGCCATGCCCTCCTCCAGGGGATATTCCTGACCCAGAGATCAAACCTGCATCTTCTGCAACTCCTGCGCTGCAGGCAGATTCTTTCCTGCTAAGCCATGGGGGAAAGCCTTATACAGGCATACCTCATTCCACTGTGCTTTGAAGGTACTGTAGTTTTGTTTTGTTTTACAAATTGAAGGTTTTCAGCAAGTCTCTTGACACCATTTTTTCAATAGCATTTGCTCACTTTGTGTCCCAGGTCATGTTTTGGTAATTCACATTGTATTTCAAATGTCTTCATTTTCATTATATTTGTTATGGTGATCTGTGATCAGTAATCTTTGATGTTACTACTGTGATTGTGTTGGTATTTTTTAGCAATGAAGAATTTTTAAATTAAGGTATGTACGTTGTTTTTACAGACACAGTGCTAGTGTGCACTTGATACACTGCAGTATAGTGTAAATGTAACTTTAATCTGCACTGGGAAACCAGAAAAAATGGGTGATTCGCTTTATTGCAATGTGTGCGGTAGTCTAGAATCAAGCCCGCAGTATCTCTGAGGTCTGCCTGTACTCAGGAGTTGAGGCTTCTCTCTGAGCTTGCTCTGTTCCTGGATTCCCTCCGCACTTTCCAGTAGCTGTGGTTGACCTGAAATATGTCCTCTGGCTCTGCACGTCAGGAAGACTTAGGGTTTTATGTTGGAGTCTTAGCTGCCATTTGGTGCTGACTGAAGCCTGTCCTCCGGGTAAAAGCTGCAAAATGGCTATTCTGTTCTTTCACATTTCAGCTCCCTCCCTCCAGAATTTGCCTTCTTATGTTCATTCTTCAGTACTTTCAGGTAAAAAAAAAAAAAATTTTTTTTTTTTGGTCCAGAGTTAAACTTGTTATTTGTAGGAAATTTGGGTTCAATTGGAGTTTGTTCGACTGTACCAGAAACAAAAGCCTTTTTTCTTTCTAACATATGAGAAAACGGATGCCCAGAGAGGTTAAGCCACTTCCTCAACATCACAGAACTGGTGAGTAAGTGTCAGGCCCAGACCCGGGCTGCTGCACCCTGTGTCCAAGCTCCGTCCCAGGGATCTGGCTGCAGATTTGTGCCTCGGAATAGCCCGCCAGTTTGGGCTCAGTTTCATTTTGGCATGGCAGGTGTCCGCCCTGTGAGTGGAGCCGCCATAGCCACAAAGCTGAGCTGAGCAGTTTCTTGGCAGCCTTGGGACAGTTTTCTCCCCTTTCAATCAGGATCTCTGGATGGGCTCCTTGAAAAACTTGGAATCAGCAGACAATGTTGTAGGCAGAGTCTTGGATAGAAACTTAGCAGCGCCAATAAGATGCCTCCTTATTATTTTGTTGGCAATTATTTTACCAAAGTAAGCCAGTAGTAAGTTGTGGTTAGAAGAGAGGAAGTTCAGAGTTCAGTAAGTTTTTTTTTTCAAACGTAAAAGAGGAAGTGACTGTTCTTATTTTTGTACCAGTCTTGTCACTAATGGATATGGATTAAAATCTTAGCTCAGCTGAGGTCAAGCTTTGAAAATTTGTTTTAAGGGTCTGCTTTGTGGAGCCACTAGCATGATGTTTCTAACTTTTAAACAACCCACAGGGCCACAGAGGAGAATCCATGTGAAATCTTGTGATTTTATGCCCTTTACTGTTACTGTCGGAATGAAAAAAGTCCTCTCCAAAATGGTCATTTCCAGTTCTCTTTCTTAGCCATTCTCTCTGCTCAGTGATCTATGTCACCCTCAGGTACTATACTTCAAGTTTCTTGCTATGTTTCTGGAAGTATCTCCACCTTCAAGATTTAAAAAGAAGCTTTATCGAGCACCTACTGTATGCCGGATTGGGGATGCAGTGGTGAACAAGACAAGGGACTTCCCTGGTGGTCTGATGGTTAAGACTCTGCGTCCACCGTGTGGGGGCGCAGGTTACATCCCTGGTTGGGGAGCTTAAGATCCCACATGCCGCTCAGTGTGTCCAACCAAACTGAACCAAACCCCCCCTAAAAACTGTGGTGAACAAGACTGAAAAAGTCCTTGCTCCTCATGTAACTTACATTTTCCTTGTTTGTAAACAAGCAAATAAGGAAAAAAGAGATCATTACATTATATTATGATATGCGCTGGGAAAGAGAAAAACTTAGAGAAAAATAGATTTCTTAAAGCAGAAACCTGTTTTGGGGTGCTGTGATCAAATGGGAAACAAAAGAGAGACCCTTCTTTTCCATTTCCCCACCCTTTAGGGCCCTTTAGTGGAGATAGGATAGTTCTTATCCCATGAAATCTTATAATGCAAGAAACTGTGGATGAATGTGCTGCTGCTGCTTTTTTTTTTTTAGCCATGCAGTATGTGAAATCTTAGTCCCTGACCAGGGAACTTATGCTCCCTGCAGTGGAGTCTTAACCAGTGGACCACGAGGGAAACCCCTGTCTGTGCTGCTGGAGCTGGTTCCTGTGTCTGTGTCTCTGGGATGGTTGGTTACTTCCTTCCATTGTCGTAGGTCTTACCCTTCACACTTGGCACCCCTTCGTGCTAGATCGAGCTGAGTGAAGGTTCTGGAATAGTAGACATAAGCCCGGAATATGGAAAGCTCTAGATGTCATGCTAAAGAATCTGCCTTTTAAAGTTGGTCTTTTTGAAAAAATTGATTTATTTATTTTAATTGGAGGCTAATTACAATATTGTAGTGGTTTTTGCCATACATAAACTTGGTCTTGACTCTGCATCCCCCTCTTCCAGGGTTCAGAAGCTTTGCCTCTCCAGATTGCCCCCAGGCTGTGTGGATTCCTTTTGAATTCTATCCCTTTCTCTCCAGTCCTAAAGCATCCATCCCATCCGCTTTCCTTTTTCACACCTGAGTATAAGTAGATAAGAGCAGCAGTTGTTAACTCTATTGATTGTAAAGTGCCTGTATTAAAAATGTTAATTATCATCCCTGGGAAGGGATTAAGCCTGTAGGCCTTCGGCAATTAGAAGAGCACAAAACCAGGTGTGCCTTGGCTTCCTGTTTCTCCGAGTAAAGAGAAAGCATCAGGGGAGACAGAAGTGTCAGTCGTGTGGTAATAATTATGCCCATATTTATCCCCGTAAGCATATCTCTTCTGTCGATTATGCAATCGACCAGACTTTGTGACCCACCATGGGTGATGCAGTGAGATCGCCCTACTGTGTTAAAGGGAAAAAAATTAAATTCATAAAAAATGCTTAAGTATCTGCCTGCCAATGCAGGAGACGCATGTTCCATGCCTGGGTTGGGAAGATCCCTTGGAAAAGGAAATGGCAACCCACTCCAGTGTTCTTGCCTGGGAAATCCCATGGACAGAGGAGCCTGGTGTGCTACAGTTCTGCTGCTGCTGCTGCTAAGTCGCTTCAGTCGTGTCTGACTCTGTGTGACCTCATAGAGGGCAGCCCACCAGGCTCCCCCGTCCCTGGGATTCTCCAGGCAAGAACACTGGAGTGGGTTGCCATTTCCTTCTCCAAGGCATGAAAGTGAAAAGTGAAAGTGAAGTCGCTCAGTCATGTCCGACCCTTAGCGACCCCATGGACTGCAGCCCACCAGGCTCCTCCGTCCATGGGATTTTCCAGGCAAGAGTACTGGAGTGGGGTGCTGTTGCCTTCTCCGGGCTACAGTCCAGGGGGTCGCAAAAGAGTTGGACATGACTGAGCGAGTAAACAACGACAACAGCGCCTCATTAAGATGAATTAGCTGTCGTGAGACATGGTATTAAAGACCGTTTTGGTGTTTTTGACATCCCACTCTAGGTCCTCTCTCCCTTTCCCAGAGGCTGCACAATTGGTGTCTCTTTTTAGAATCTTTTCTCTGTCCGTATTTGTATCCATACAGATTGTATGGTAGTGTGTGTGTGTGTGTGTGTGTGTCTTGCTAAATGGTGTCATCTATCACTCATCATCTTGGAACTTGATTTTTCGTGTTGCAGAGTCTTGAGCACTCTCTGATGTTATGCTTTTAACTACGTACTCCCTAGTATTCTATTCCCATTTTTTATGGCTACTCTGTGTTTAGCAACCTTCAGATTCTTTTAGGAGTGGTGGTGTGGCAGGAAGGGGGACCCTTTCCAGCAGCTGAGAGTGGCCTCATGTCTAACACTTGGAAATGAATTGTCCAAGGAGATACGTGCTTACAAAGCAGGAGACTTTATTGGGAAGGGGCACCCGGGTGGAGAGCAGGAGGGTAAGGGAACCCTGGAGGACCACTGTACCACGTGGCTTGCAGTCTCAGGTTTTATGGCAATGAGATTAGTTTCCGGATTGTCTCTGGCCAATCGTTCTGACTCAGGGTCCTTCCTGGTGGCGTGCACATCGCTTGGCCAAGGTGGATTCCAGTGAGGAGGAATCTGGAAGGTTGGCAGGACATGTAGACTGGCATCTGCTCTCTCCTTTTGACTTTTCCCAAATTCTTCCAGGTAGTGGTAGCTTATTAGTTCTGCTTTCCTTACCAGGACCTCCTGTGGTTAAGATAACTCCTGCAGGTGGTTTCTATGGTGCCTGGCTAGGGCGGGCAGCTTCAGTGTTTCCCCAGCTGTGTCTGTTACACACAGTACTACGATCAGCATCCTGTTCATGTCCACACACATGCTCGTGTTTCTCTAGTTCCTGAGAACTCAAATGGCATGGGGTGTACATGATTCAGATTTTAGCAGATGTCCTCCAAAGTGACTGGTGTTACACCCCCAGGCAGCGTGTGTTTCTCTTTCACTGCGTCTTCCTTAAATTGTAACGTGGTCAGGCTGATCTTGGGTGGCCTTGGCCTTCTGTGGCTTGAAGCAGGATTTTGGTTCCTGGCCAGACATTGAAGTCAGGCAGTGGCAGTAAGAGCACTGAATCCTAGCCACTAGATTAGTGGCCAGCGGCAAGGCCCTGGCTCGTCGCGTTGTAGAAACGAATTCCCACACAGAAAGTAGTGAAACAAAGTGTTCATTAGGAGGAAAAGGCATATGTGTGAATAGGCACACACAGGTGAGCTCAGAGAGAGGGAATCGAACACTCGTGGTAGAGTAAATGACTTCTATGGAGCATGTCTTCTGGGTTCCCTTTGATCAGTCATCTTGCTTTGTCTGGTTATGAGTCTGTATTTGGTTTAGTTCAGGATCCTGCTCTGTATGCACATACATCTCTTAGCCAAGATGGTTTCTAGCAAATAGGCTAGAATCACTTAGCATCACTCCCTTTTGACCTCCATGGAGTCTTTCTGCACATGTACAGTCTTGGAAGGTCTCCTTGACCTCGAGAATGAGAAATATGTGGTCTCTGTGTTTTATCTGGGCAGGCCTCAGCCTCTCCTATTCTATTTCATCTCAGAGTGTCTGTCCACAGGGGACAAACTCGAGCTGCTCAGCCTGGGGCCCATCTATCTCCTGCCTCAAAACTTTAACATTTTTGCCAATCCGAAGGGAGAAAAAATGGCATTTAATTTTAATAGGCATTTTCTTGATTACTAATGAGGTTTCTTTTTATGTATTTCTTCGACAGTTGCATTTCGTCTTCTGTAAATGCTCCCCTTTCACATTTTCTTGTTACTTGGTAGGAATTTTTTACTTCAGTCTACTAAACACCAGTCATTCACTCATGTTGATTGAAAGAAAATGCAGATCTTAAGAGCTGTGAGGGCTTCCCTGGTGGCTTGGTGGCAGGGAGTCTGCCTACCAATGCAGGAAACATAGATTCAATCCCTGATCTGGGAGGATCCCACATCCTGTGGAGCAGCTAAGCCTGTGCACCCCAACTACTGAGTCCACACTCTAGAGCCCAGGGGCTGCAACTACTGAGCCCCTATGCCCCAACTACTGAAGCCTGAGCACCCTAGAACCAGTGCTCCACAGCAAGAAGCCCCTGCAATGAGAAGCCTGGGCTCTACAAGTAGAGAGTAGCCAGCCCACACTCGCTGCAACTAGAGAGAAGCCCGTGTGTAGCAGCGGAGACCCAGCACAGTCAACAAACAAAAACAAAAACCGGTCAGCAACATCAAAAAACAAAAAGAGTTGTGAATTTAAGTTTTACTCAGGGACCTTACTGAGGACTCTAGCCTGGGAGACAGTCTCTAGGCAGCTCTGAGGTGCCAGCTCTGCAGAGATGGGGGAGAAGCCAGTATATGTATGATATTTGACCAGGGAGTGTATGTGTCATGCATACATCTCAATAAAAGATTACTGTAGTCACAAGGAACAGATATACCAAGTTAATGATTTTAATACTTTACTACTTAGGGGCAGATGCGAGATTCTGGATTCATTAAAATTCTTCCTGAGATAAATTCTTCCTTTGATTTGACTATCAAAGGGGCCTGTTTTCCCAAGGCTGAGTGTCCTGTCCTGTCTCTCATCTGAACTCCCCTCTGGGTGCTCTGCTGGTCAGCATCTGCAATGGCTGTGAAACTGGTTGGTGAGCCACATTCTTTGTTTTACACTAGTTATTTGTGTCTGTGTGTGTGCCGGTCTGTTTTCATCAAATCCTGAGTCCTGTGTCACTCTAATATCTGAAATGAGAGACTCCCTTATCTTGATTTGGCTCTTAAAGCCTACTAGTGTTTCCAAACAATCCATAATTCCCACTTTAAAGGTGAGAGAGTATACATGATTAACTCAGAGTCTGAGCTGGTGCAGACACGAGGAAACTTTGAAAGCTTGAGCAGACCGAGAAATAAACTAGACTGGGAATTCCCTGGTTGTCCAGTGGTTCGGACTCAGAACTTTCAATGTCATGACCCTGGTTGGGGAACTAAGGCCCCACAAACTGTGGGGTGTGGCCAAAAAAGAGAAATAGACCAAACTGCTGTGAACCACAGGGAAATTATCATCTCTGACCTTTCACTATTACCCAGACACTTCCACTTAGTTGTCTTGAGAGAAAAGTCTGTTTAATTATTCATCTCTTTTCCAAGTAATTGGTGACATGTTCTCCAGCTGGGAGATGGAATACACTGTATTGCTAAAATCGTCCATGACACATAAGACAGACGTTCCAGCCCTAAAGAAGAGTAAAAGATTCTCTCGTTGGGGGTCTGTCTTCCGAGGGTCTCCTTGTATGCTGACAGCAGCCTCTTGCTAAAATGCCGTGTGAACAGAAGGCTGGGGATACCAGTGTTGCCATTCATGGTCCATATCCATTTATCACTTTCAGAAATGATTTTTGTATCTTTTACTTCTACAGGTTCACAAAAAGAATTGAAAGTCCTTTATAGTTAGAGACAAGGTCAGGGCATGTCTGCAGGGTTTCCAGGGAGCAGGGCACTATCCCATGTCACGAAGAAGGGAAACAAAAATTGAACTTGAACTTCTTCAACTGGTGTAAGCGAGGACCTCCCTATACTGGATGTGAGACGTTGACTTGGAGTACTTGCTGATACTTTGGGATGTGTGCCGGCCTTTTAAGGGGTTCCGTTAGAGTCTGCATTTGCACCAGGCACAGTAATTAGCCATACATGTGACTTATCTCCTTCAAGTTTCATAGTAACCTGTGGCGGAAACAGTTATGTTTGTTGTTGTTCATTTGCTTGCTTGTGTCCAGCTCTTTGCGACCCCGTGGACGGCAGCACGCCAGGCCTCCCTGTCCTTCACCATCTCCCGGAGTCTGCTCAAACTCATGTTCATTGAGTCGGTGATGCCAGTCAACCATTTCATCCCCTGTCATCCCCTTTGCTTCCTGCCTTCAGTCTTTCCCAGCATCAGGGTCTTTTCCAGTGAGTTGGTTCTTTGCATCAGGTGGCCAAAGTATTGGAGCTTCAGCTACAGCATCAGTCCTTCCAATGACTATTCAGGACTGATATCCTTTAGGATTGACTGGTTTGATCTCCTTGCACCCCAAGGGACTCCCAAGAGTCTTCTCCAGCACCACAGTTCAGAAACATCAATTCTTTGGCACTCAGCTTTCTTTATGGTCCAGCTCTCACATCCATGCATGACTATTGGAAAAACTATAGCTTTGACTATACGGACCTTTGTTGGCAAAGTGATGTCTGATTTTTAATACACTGTCTAGATTTGTCATAGCTTTTCTTCCAAGGAGCCAGTGTCTTTTAATTTCATAGCTGTGGTCACTGTCTGTGGTGATTTTAGAGCTCAAGAAAATAAAGTTTGCCACTGTTTCCATTGTTTCCCCTTCTATTTGCCATGAAGTGATGGGACCGGATGCCATGATCTTAGTCTTTTCAATGTTGAGTTTTAAAGCCAACTTTTTCACTCTCCTCTTTCACCCTCATCAAAAGGCTCTTTAGTTCCTCTTTTCTTTCAGCCATTAGCGTGGTGGCATCTGCGTATCTGGGTTATTGATATTTCTCCCAGCAATCTTGATTTCAACTTGCGCTTCATCCAACCCGGCATTTCACGCAATGTACTCTGCATAAAAGTTAAATAAGCAGGGTGACAATATACAGACTTGACGTACTTACTCCTTTCCCAATTTCGAACCAGTCTGTTGTTCCACTGTCCCATTTTATGAATAATTTGAGGCTCAGTTACTTAACTTCCTCAAGGTCATATACAAATAAGTTACAGCCATGATTCCAATTCTAAAATGTGCGCTGTTTTTTTTTTTAATTTATTATTTTATTTTTTGGCTGCACTGGGTCTTCGTTGCTGTGAGTGAGCTTTCTCTAGCTGTGGTGAATGGGGGCTATTCTCTAGTTGCCATTTACAGGCTTCCCCTTGCAGTGACTTCTCTTGTTGCAGAGCATGGGCTCTAGGGCATGCGGGCTTCAGTAGTTTTGGCGCATGGGCTCAGTAGTTGTCCCTTGGTTGCTCCGAGGCATGCGGAATCTTCCTGGACTAGGGATCGAATCCTGTCTCCTCTGTTGTGAGGCGGATTCTTTACCTCTGGACCGCCAGGGAAGTCCCAAAATGTATGCTTTTAATCATGATACTAATATTACGATGTCAATTAATATAACCATTTCCTCTACATTTTTTCTTTAGTTCTGAAATGGGTAAGTGTTTTTCCAGGAAGATTTTCATAAGGTGTTGACATGAGTTGACATGGAGGGGACTGTGGCCAGCTTAGGAGGGGAGTACATTCATCTCACATGAACATTCACTGGGTTTTATTTTTAACTGGTTACAGATCTTGGACTAAAGTTTGAATGCAGCTTGTCTACCAAGCTCTTTATTCTAATTTTGGTTTGAGCTGCTCTGAATGAATCTCAGAAGCGGAAGGGAATTCATATTTTTGAGCTTGACTCTGAAGTAGGTATTCTCATCTCAAAAATGGAGAAGTAAAAGTGTGGTGACTTGCACAGGGTCATTATGATGAATTATATTATTGAATCAATTATTTGCTTTCTCTCTGTGAGAGGATTATATATTCTCACCCATTGCTTTGTGATAGCGTAGTATCTACCTACAGGAGGAATGAACTTTCCTGTTCTGTTGATGTGAGGTGTGGCCATGTGATACCCATTAGCCAGTGTAATTGAGCAGCCATGATATACTGTATATCTAAGTAGAAGCTTCCAGAGTCATTGCACGATTTGGCCCTTGCTCTTTTCCCCTGTGCCTTGGGACCAAGCGAGGACTGCTTCTTCAGCTTATATCCTGGCATATAAAAGACACATGGAGTTGGGGGGAAAGTGGGAGGGAGTTTCAAGAAGGAGGGTGTGTGTGTGTGTGTGTGTGTGTGTGTGTGTGTGTGTGTGTGTATGCACTTACAGCTGATTCATGTTGTTATACAGCAGAAACCAACATAACATTGTAAAGCATTTATCCTCCAATTAAAAATAGAAAAAAGACACATGAAACAAAGCCACAGAGCCACAGACAAGTGCAGTGGCATGTAGCATGACCAAGAACTACACTTTGTGTGTTGTAAACCCCCACTGGAATTTGAGGTTGCTTGTCATTGCAGTCTTGCCTAGCAAAAGCTGACTAATACAGTTGTGTAGCTAGTAACTTGGCTAAGCTGGAATTTGAGCCAGCTTGAATACCAAATTCTATCAATTCCATCAAAGTTCTTTTCCTTATTTCAGTTTTCCCTAGTATTCTGCTTTAACAGTATTTGCTGTGTGCACTGTGTCCTTTAAAAGATGTCTTTTTAATGGTCTGCTTTTTCATTTAACACATTCATTTCAAAGAAACTTTATCACCATATAAATGGAAAAACAATATCACCCATAAAGAATTAGTAACTATTAAAAATGAACATAATTAGCAATATTATGAAATTCTCGCAAGGTACTGCTGGCTGACAAAGATCTCAATTTGAAACATCCCTTCAACTTTGTTCCAAAAGGGAATTTAGCAGATATTAAAGTGGTGTTCAAAACATACAAGCACCAAACAGAGACTTTCTCTTTTGACAGAATCATGAGGATTGCAAATAATTTAAAAGGGAACAATTCCCAGTTATTGCAGTTTTGCTGTGATTGAATGCCGTGTCTGCGTTCCACCTAAAATTCTCTCACATATGGTGAGTGAGTGATGTGTGCCTCCTCACGTGGGGAGTTTCCCTCCCTTTTGTTTATATGTTCATGCTTGTAAACTTCTACAGCACAGACGTGCTAGGTTCATGTGACAGGTTCTCTCTAATGTGCTTTGTGTATTTACCCCATTATCAGGTGAGGAAACAGAGGTGGGAGAGGTTTAGCCACAGCCTAGCAAGAGGCATGCATGATCACTTGCTCAGTCATGTCCGACTCTTTGTGATTCTTTGGATTGTAGCAAGCCAGGCTCTTTTATCCATGGGATTTTCCAGGCAAGAAGTGGGTTGTTATTTCCTTTTCCAGAGGATCTTCCTGACCCGGGGATTGAACCCACATCTCCTGTGTCTCCTGCATTGGCAGGCGAATTCTTTACCACTGAGCCACCTAGGAAGCCCCTAGCAAGAGGCAGGGTTGGGATTTAAAGCCAGGTGTGTCTGGTTCTCACTGCTCACTGGGGAGTTTCAGTGAATGAAGCCACTGGGTGTTGCTGTTTCCTGATGTCAGAGCAGCTGCTGCTCCAGGGCATCAGCCTGGGGCCCTGGCAGGGTCTCCCTGTAGCAGTATTCACTGATCTGGACCCTGGCCAGGCTACCAAGCACGGCCACAGAGTAGGCTGTCGTGGATGGTTTCCGGCCGTTCCCATAGTCCCCTGTGCTTTTCTCTGTCCGGGCATCACCTTGGTGTTCAGTTCAGTTCAGTCACTCACTTGTGTCAGACTCTTTGCGACCCCCTGAACTGCAGCACTCCAGGCTTCCCTGTCCATCACCAACTCCTGGGGCCTACTCAAACTCATGTCCATTGAGTCGGTGATGCCATCCAACCATCTCATCCTCTGTCATCCGCTTCTCCTCCTGCCATACAACTTGGTGTATGAACTAGCTATTTCTTTATTACACACTTCCCCCAAACTGCATGGAAGTGGGCAGTTCTGCAGACTTTGGTTGGGCTCACTTGTGTGTCTGTGGTCAGCTGGCAGGTTACCTGGAGCCTGGAAGGCCTAGAATGGCTCCACTCATGTGTCTAGCATTGGGATGTGTGTTTATTAGAGCAGAAGAGAGACTGGATGCTGTGTGTCTCCCCATCCGCCAGGCTATTCAGGCTGGTTCATGGACGGTTGGGCAAGGTTCCAGGGTCCTAAGAGCACAAGCATGCAAGGACTCTTGAGAAACGCTTCGGAGTTGGCACACTGTCCCTTCTGCTGCTGCTGCTGCACAGAAACCAATCATGCGCCATTCTGGACTTGAGAAGTGGGGCATGGAGGAGAGGAGCCATCAAGCCACACTGCAGAGGTTGTGGACACAGGGAGGAACGCGGACCTGGCCGTCTTTGCAGCCACTGCATTTGCTCCTTCACTAGCCTCAGAGTCACGTGAGCTCAGGCTGTGGAGCGGGGTCGCCTCTCTCTCCACACACTCAGCCGCCCAAGGGGTAGAATGAATTGTGCACCAGCCACCGTGCCTCTTCTGGTCTTGAGTTCGCCATGCTTGTCCCACCTCGGAGCCTCTCTGACTCCTCTTCGGACTCGGGAGGCTTCTCCTCACCTCCATCTCAGCTCAGTCATCACTTCTCTGAGAAGCCTTCTCCTCCTGTGCTCCCTCAGTGTCCCTTTCAACACTGATCACACCACCCCCTGTTTTTCCTTCCGTGGCATCTATGGCTGTGTAGAATTGTGCAGGAAGGGGGACCCCTTCCAGCGCCCAAAAGGGGGCTCTTGTCTCACACTCGGGAGTGACTTGTCTGAGGAGACACACGTTCTTACAAAGCAAGAGACTTTATTGGGAAGGGGTGCCCAGGTGGAGACCTGCAGAGTAAGGGAACCCAGGAGAACTGTTGTGCCGCGTGGCTGGCAGTCTTGCCTTTTAGGGTGATGGAGTTAGTTTCTGGGTTGTCCCTGGCCAATCATTCTGACTCAGGGTCCTTCCTGGTGGCAGCAAGATGTTCCAGTGAGAGGATTCTGGGAGATTTGTAGGACATGTGGACTCATGTTTCCACTCTCCTTTTGACTTTTCCAGAATTCTTCCAGTCAGGGGGAGCTCGTTAGTTCTGCCTTCCTTGCCAGGACCTCCTGTTGTAAGATAACTCATGAAAGGGGTTACTGTCTTTCCTGGTCAGGGTGGGCTGTTTATTCTTTGGTTCCCCTAATAGAATCATTTATACATCTCTCTCTTCTAGAAAATAAGCTTTAGAAGATCCGGGCTCTAGCCTGTCTTGTTCTTTGTTAATTTTCCAGCTCCTAGAACAGAAGCTGGCACAAAACACAGATTGGTTCAGGCAATGCTATCTCAGTGCCCGGATGGCTTCCCCACAGCTCTGCTAGTGTCTGAAGGCCCTGTCCAGCAGCCACTCTGACTGCAGGAAGTCATCCTTTGCTGGTCAGCTTAGCAGGGAGGACTGGCAGGGTTCCTGTGACAGCACCTTTTCCCCAAGTCCATGTGGCCTCTGTGTGTCTCAGGCAGGGCTTTTTGGGTCACAAGTGATGGAAATTCACTCATGCAGCCTGAGGCCAAGAGGTAGAATAGTTCATAGTTAAATGCAAGGGGAGCTACACTGTTTGGATTGGATTCTGGTTCTGCCACTTCCTAGCTGGATGCTCCACAGAAACTCTGTACCTCAGTTTCCTCACCTACAAACAAGGGAGGGGGAAGAAGGGGAAACAGCTGCCTCAGGGTTTTCAGGAACAGTAAATGAATTCATATATGTAGAGTATTCAGTGCTGAGCCGATGGGAAGGATCTCTGAATTGAGCCACTGTTGCTGTAGTTACAATCAGCATTGGAGGCTCTCCTGTGTGGTCAAAGGGCAGGAGGTTCAGCCAGGCTTCAGGAGTGACTGGATGGAAGAAGTGGGAAACTGTGCTCTTGCAGTGTCTCTCTCTCTGGTCGCTGAGTTCTTTGTTCCCACATGTCTCCCTGTTCTTTCTCTGGCTTTCTTGGCCTGTGTTTATCCTGGGTCAGCCATGGTCTTTCTGACCATACTCAAACTATTTTCCACTTGGGACAGATAGCATCTCTTAGGTCTAGTTCTAAGTTTCTGGGATAATCCGATGGCCCATCTTTTGGTCAGGTGGCCTACACTCAGGCCATTTAGCTGTGTGTGTGTGTGTGTGTGTGTGTGTGTGTGTGTGTGTGTATGTGTGTAGGGGGTATGGATGTGGAAGATACTCTAGCTGGGATCCTGCCCCTGTAAGTTTCAGAGCAGTCTTCCAGGGATTGGCAGAGACCCAAAAGATGTCAGCAATGTATCTACTTTAAGGCTTCTCTTCTGCCTGCTTGTTGAGGCTCTTGAACATACAGTTCCACTCAGTCTTATCAAAATTATTATTTTTAAATATTCCCCAGCACTCTTAGCTCTAATTATGCTAGACTCTTCTTGCCTTCTTCCTCTGTGAATCATTGGTCATTTCCCAATCTTATATTTGGCTGTCATGAATATGGAAACATCACAGAGTCTCTTAATTTCAAGGTTGGGTGGGGAAACTGCTCTTCTAAGCCTCTAACAAATAGACACCCACACCCACATATTCGTGTACTTACTAAAATAGTATTAGGCTAAACATTCATTTCCACAAGTTTCTGACTTCATCAAATTTTTTTCTCTTTCCATGTCAGCATATAGGTATTGAAAGGAATGGGCAGTCTATGTGTGAATTTCATTGTATGTGTGAACTAAGAGTTTTTGAACCTATCCTTAAATTTCCAGCTTGTCCGTGTACTTTATAAATCATGGATTCTGAAATCCTGTGTAATACTTGAGCAAGAGTCTGTCTATCCCTGAACAGAGATGAACCATGACATCTCACCAAGCTCCGGGAGTTGGTGAAGGACAGGGAAGCCTGGCGTGCTGCAGTCCATGGGGTTGCAAAGAGTCAGACACGACTGAGCAACTCAACTGAACTGATGACGTCATGTTATAGATTCAGTTCAGTTCAGTCGCTCGGTCGTGTCCAACTCTCCGCGACCCCATGAATCACAGCACGCCAGGCCTCCCTGTCCATCACCAACTCCCGGAGTTGGGATTCACAAATTCAAATTCCTGTGGGAGCTTGGGCAGATAACTTAATTGCAGGAAACGTCCTAGATTTAAGAAATACCTGCATATTAAACCATAAAAATTGTCTTCACTTATCCAAAGAGGTATATAATTTTTTGTAACATGCACTTTTTTTTGAGTGCAAGCTTTATTTTTGCTCTTTTTTTTTTTTTTTTATAAGATGTGGGTACAGAAGAGTGATTTGCCAGAGCAGTGTTCTTCACACTTAAATGCGTGCACAGCAGGTCTTGCTCTTCTCGACGCTGGAGTTATCTGCAGCGTGCAGCAGCATTTGTGAGTAGAACAGGACACATGGCACAGTAACAAGGAAATCCCTGGAGCCGTGGGGAAATGCTCTCAGCTCAGGACACATCACCTGCAGACTGATGTGAGCCCAAGGACAGAGCACAAGTTCTCCGGCCACAGAGGTCGATCTCAAACACAGTCCTTTCTATCCCTTCCTCCTCTGTGATGATGCAAGGTGTTTTTCTCCACGGAAAGCGTGTCCTGAATTTCTCTTTCTAGTAGGACATCACTGAGGCTGCTTATACACTGGGAAGCAAGAAATAGGGCTGTACTAGCCTTTCAGTTCATTCTGGCTTTCTTCTCTTTTCCTTTCCAGTTCTTTTCGGTCATAATTCAACCTTCACAGGCACATAATTCCACACTGGAAACTGTTTCTGTTTCCAAGAGAAAGAGAATAAAGTTAGAGCTGGCCACAGGCAGACATCTCTCCGCCAACCAGTAAGAGCTACTCGCACTGACTGACCCGTGAAGACCCTCAGCCGTGCTCAGTTGCCCGCGAAGGGCTTTCCTGGTCCAATGGCCCAGCGTCCGCGCGTGCACAAGGAACTCCGTGAAGTGGCTACGGTACCGCGGGAGCCCCAGGTTGGGCAGCCACTCGTTGCCAATCCACTCGTGGTTCATGTCCCCAGACGTGAGGGTCTGCTTTTAATAACTAAGGATGATTAATTCAGGAAAAAATAAAAAAACCCATGGAAGCAGTCACAAGGGCTATTTATCATCTTGAAAATGGATTTTTAAACAATTACATATTCTCAAAGGCTAAGCTAAAGACAACATTATTGCTCATAACCTCAAAATAATTTGATCTTTTATTTGCTACCTTTTAAATTCGCTGGCAAAATTTTATGCAAAGAAATTATACCATTAAAAGTCTATGACTCATCTGTGGTAATAAAATTAACCTATCTACCAAACCAGAAGTGCAGTTGTGTGGTAGTTTGGGCATTCTTTGGCATTGCCTTTCTTTGGGATTGGAATGAAGACTGACGTTTTCCAGTCCTGTGGCCACTGCTGAGTTTTCCAAATTTGCTGGCACATTGAGTGCAGCACTTTCACAGCATCATCTTTCAGGATCTGAAATAGCTCAACTGGAATTCCATCACCTCCACTAGCTTTGTTCGTAGTGATGCTTTCTAAGGCCCACTTGACCACGTTCCAAGATGTCTGGCTCTAGGTCAGTGATCACACCATCGTGATTATCTGGGTTGTGAAGATCTTCTTTGCACAGTTCTTCTGTGTATTCTTGCCACCTCTTCTTAATATCTTCTGCTTCTGTTAGGTCCATACCATTTCTGTCCTTTATCGAGCCCATCTTTGCATGAAATATTCCCTTTGTATCTCTAATTTTCCTGAAGAGATCTCTTGTCTTTCCTATTCTGTTGTTTTCCTCTATTTCTTTGCATTGATCGCTGAGGAAGCCTTTCTCATCTCTCCTTGCTATTCTTTGGAACTCTGCATTCAGATGCTTATATCTTTCCTTTTCTCCTTTGCTTTTCGCTTCTCTTCTTTTCACAGCTATTTGTAAGGCCTCCCCAGACAGCCATTTTGCTTTTTTGCATTTCTTTTCCATGGGGATGGTCTTGGTCCCTGTCTCCTGCACAATGTCACGAACCTCCGTCCATAGTTCATCAGGCACTCTGTCTATCAGATCTAGTCCCTTAAATCTATTTCTCACTTCCACTGTATAATCATAAGGGATTTGATTTAGGTCATACCTGAATGGGGTCGCGGAGAGTCGGACACGACTGAGCGACTGAACTGAACTGAACTGAATGGTCTAGTGGTTTCCCCTACTTTCTTCAATTTCAGTCTGAATTTGGCAATAAGGAGTTCATGATCTGAGCCACAGTCAGCTCCTGGTCTTGTTTTTCTAACTGTATACAGCTTCTCCATCTTT
The DNA here is from genome assembly GCF_049115385.1 of Moschus berezovskii. Taxonomy (NCBI): domain Eukaryota; kingdom Metazoa; phylum Chordata; class Mammalia; order Artiodactyla; family Moschidae; genus Moschus; species Moschus berezovskii. The sequence goes on along the minus strand of NC_142486.1, from coordinate 42,960,940 downwards.
GGCTGCAAAGAATATAATCAGTCTGATTTCGGTGTTGACCATCTGGTGATGTCCATGTGTAGAGTCTTCTCTTGTGTTGTTGGAAAAGGGTGTTTGCTATGACCAGTGCATTCTCTTGACAAAACTCTATTAGCCTTTGCCCTGCTTCATTCCGTGCTCCAAGGCCAAATTTGCCTGTTACTCCAGGTGTTTCTTGACTTCCTACTTTTGCATTCCAGTCCCTTATAATGAAAAGGACATCTTTTTTGGGTGTTTGTTCTAAAAGGTCTTGTAGGTCTTCATAGAACCGTTCAACTTCGGCTTCTTCAGCATTACTCGTTGGGGTGTAGGCTTGGATTACTGTAATATTGAATGGTTTGCCTTGGAAACGAAGAGAGATCATTCTGTCGTTTTTGAGATTGCATCCAAGTACTGCATTTCGGACTCTTTTGTTGACCATGATGGCTACTCCTTTTCTTCCAAGGGATTCCTGCCCACAGTAGTAGATATAATGGTCATCTGAGTTAAATTCACCCGTTCCAGTCCATTTTAGTTCACTGATTCCTAGAATGTCTACGTTCACTCTTGCCATCTCCTGTTTGACCACTTCCAATTTGCCTTGATTCATGGACCTAACATTTCAGGTTCCTATGCAATATTGCTCTTTGCAGCACCGGACCTTGCTTCTATCACCAGTCCCATCCACAACTGGGTATTGGTTTTGCTTTGGCTCCACCCCTTCATTCTTCCTGGAGTTATTCCTCCACTGATCTCCAGTAGCATACTGGGCACCTACCGACCTGGGGAGTTCCTCACTCAGTATCCTATCATTTTGCCTTCTCATCATGTTCATGGGGCTCTCAAGGCAAGTATAGTGAAGTGGTTTGCCATTCCCTTCTCCAGTGGACCACATTCTGTCAGAACCACACAATTGCACTCATCTCACTTGCTAGTAAAGTTATGCTCAAAATTCTCCAAGCCAGGCTTCAGCAATACGTGAACCGTGAACTTCCAAACGTTCAAGCTGGTTTTAGAAAAGTCAGAGGAACCAGAGATCAAATTGCCAACATCTGCTGGATCATGGAAAAAGCAAGAGAGTTCCAGAAAAACATCTATTTCTGCTTCATTGACTATGCCAAAGCCTTTGACTGTGTGGATCACAATAAACTGTGGAAAATTCTGAAAGAGATGGGAATCCCAGACCACCTGACCTGCCTCTTGAGAAAGCTGTGTGCAGGTCAGGAAGCAACAGTTACAACTGGACATGGAACCACAGACTGGTTCCAAACAGGAAAAGGAGTACGTCAAGGCTATATATTGTCACCCTGCTTATTTATTGTTCTATTCGTTTGTTTGTTGTGTTTTTCTAGATTCTACATATAAGGATATAATACTGTGTTTATTTTTCTCTGACTTACTTCACTTAGCATGTTCTGTTGCTGTGAAAGTCACTCAGTCCTGTCCTACTCTTTGCAACCCCATGGATACAGTCCGTGGAATCCTCCAGGCCAGAATACTGAAATGGGTAGCCTTTCCCTTCTACAGGGGATCTTCCCAACCGAGGGATCGAACCCAGGTCTCCCGCATTGCAGATGGATTCTTTACTATCTGAGCCACAGGGAAGCCCAGTTTGGGACTGTTCCTTGGGAAGGGTTGACTCATTTTTCAGTCAGCCAGTGTTTGTGAGCAGTCCCAGAGGTGGGATGGAGCCGGGTCGTCGGGGTTCCCACACTTCTTTCTGCTGCAGCAGTGGTCCTCGCAGGTTTTAAGGCCTCAGGGTGCAACCCCGTCTTCCAGTTCCTCCCACAGCCTCTCCTTTTCAGGTGCCCAGACCGAGAGCCCAAGGCTGCTCGTCCCGCTGACCATGTCTCTGCCCCACAGCCCGTACCACGCCCTGCTGCTGCTCAGCGATGAGAAGTCCCTGCTGGGTGAGCTCCCGCTTGACTGCTCTCCGGCCCTGGTGCGCGTGATCAAGACCACGTCCGCTGTGAAGAACCTGCAGCAGCTGGCCCAGGACGCAGACCTGGCCTTGCTGCAGGTACCTCTGGGGGCCTGGGGAGATACCCTAGGTGGGCAGGATGGGCAGTCGGGGGTGGGGCTGGACGTGTCACAGGAGGCACCTCAAGCTGCCTCCCAAGGGCCGTAGTCCAGTCGAGGGCCGCTGCATGGCCTGCCATAGTGATGGATCTGGAGTCAGACCGGCCTCTGGGCTGGGGACCTGAGTTCCTCCCGCGTGTCTGTGTCATGGTGGGGGTGCTGGTCTGTGGCAGAGAGGAGTGAGGCCTTCATGGTGCCAGGTGACCAGACTCAGTCCCTGTGGGAGCTGTGCAGAGCAGGACCACACCCCATGGCACGTGGTCCTGTGTTCTGTACGAGGTGCCATCTCCCTACTGAGTCACGTGCTTGGGGGCTGCCCTTTCTGATCAGATGGCGGCCCCTCCTGTTTGGCTGTAGATGTGGTGGAACAGTGGGCAGGGCTGAGGGTGAGGAAAAGCACAGGAAGAAGTTGGAGGCTGGGGCAGGGGGGCCTCAAGCGACAGCCTGAGGGGGGACCCTGGGTCTGGAATGGGGCAGCACATGGCCGCCAGGGGGCAGCAGAGCCCGGGCCAGGGCCCACAGCTCCTGCAGAAGCTGGGACAGAGCTTTCTCAGGGCCCCTTGAGGCGCCCCCAGGGGGCCCGCAGCCTTTGCTCTAAGTCAGGACCAACTGTTTGCGACCCCGCGGATGGCACCACGCCTCTGTCCTCCGCTGTCTCCCAGAGTTTGCTCAGATTTGTGGCCATCAAGTCAATGATGCCATCCAACCGTCTCATCCTCTGTCATCCCCTTCTCCTTTTGCCTTCAGTTTTTCCAAGCATCAGCGTCTTTTCCAATGAGTTGGCTCTTCGCATTAGTTGGCCAAAGTATTGGAGCTTCAGCATCAGTCCTTCCAATGAACATTCAGGGTTGATCTCCTTTAGGATTGACTGGTTGGATCTCCTTGCAGTTTAAGGGACTCTGGAGAGTCTTCTCCAGCACCACAGTTCAAAAGCATCAGTTCTTTGGTGCTCAGCCTTTATGGCCCAACTCTCACATCTGCATATGACCACTGGAAAAACCATAACTTTGACTATATGGACCTTTGTTGGCAAAGTGATGCCTCTGCTTTTTAATACGCTGTCTAGGTGTGTCATAGCTTTCCTTCCAAGGAGCAAGCGTCTTTTAATTTCTGGCTGCAGTCATCGTCCAGAGTGATTTTCTAGCCTGGGAAAATCTGTACTTTTCCCACATTTTCCCCATCTGTTTGCTATGAAGTGATAGGACTGGATGCCATGATCTTAGTTTTTTTTAATGTTGAGTTTTAAGCCAGCTTTTTCCACTTTCCTCTTTTATCCTTATCAAGGGGCTCTTTAGTTCCTCTTGGCTTTATTAGGGTGGTATTATCTGCATAGCTCAGGTTATTGATTTTTCTCCCACAATCTTGATTCCATCTTGTCCTTCATCCAGCCTGGCATTTTGCATGATGTACTCTAGACATAAATAAATAAGCAGGGTGACAATATACAGCCTTGACCTATTCCTTTCCCAATTTTGAACCAGTCCCTTGTTCCATATCTGACTCTAACTGTTGCTTCTTGACCTACATACAGTTTTCTCAGGAGACAGATAAGGTGGTCTGGTATTCCCATCTCTTTAAGAATTTTCCATGGAGATGGGTACGTTAGCACTGTAGGGGAGCTTGTTCACCAGGCCCGAATCTCAGGCCATTTTCCCCTCAAAGCAGCCTTTTGGGGTTCTGTTGTCTAGAATCCTCCCCCATCTTACCCCATGACTTTTGTCCACCCCGTGTGTGTGTGCTCATTGGCCTGTGCCTGGTGTCTCCGGTGGGGTCCTGGACTGCCTTCCTAGCACCCAGGAGACACAAACTTCGGAGGCGCTGGCCGCGGTGTGTGCACCGCGCGTGGCGTCCTGCCCGGTGCTGCTGAGGGCAGATGCCCGTGCGTGTGTGGCTCTGAGGGGCCATCTCTGCCCCCGTGGCTGCCCGACAGGGGCCTGTGTGGACACGCCTCCCTCTTGCCGCAGCTGCCCCGCACAGAGTTCTGATGGTGTCGCCTCTGTCTCTCCCTGGCCGTGGCCTTGCCATGGGGCCCCTTGCCGTCTGCTTCCTCGTCCTTCTACACTGAACCCGGTGTAGATCGGGGTTTGCTGCTAGTGTGGTCGCGCAGGGCCCGGCCCTGGGGTGGACCTTGCCGGCCGCTGGCACTGCTGCTTCCTTCAGCAAGCAGCCCAGCGGAGGCCCCACAGGGAGGCTCGCGAGCTTGGCTGGAGCCCCTGCATGGATGTCAGGGAATGTCAGCCTCAGGTGTGAGTGTCATCAGGTGATTTGAAGGTTTTTGTCATGCTGAAAGTAATATAATTCTTATAAAAGTTCAAATATTACACAAATTATAGACACAGAGTAAGTGCCCACAATCCCGTATCTCAGCAGTAACCACAGCAGATTCCTCCAACTCTTTTATATACACGTTATCACATAATCTTTGAATAACAAAATTAGGATTATACTTACATTACTTGTAATGAATGAACAGTGCCCACGTAGACCTCCGCATCCTAATGTGAGTGGGACCTTCCTTATGTGGGACTTTGCAGATGGAATTAACACTCTTGAGATGGGGCGATAATCCTGGATGATCTGGGTAGGCCCTCGTGAAAGGGAGGCAGGTGGAGAGGCTTTGACTCGAGAAGAGGAGGTGGGAGGTTCAGTGGAGGTGACCGTGGAGGCCAAGGTGGGAGACGTGGTCTCACCTCACCTCACGCCACGAATAGCAGCTTATATCCTGGAGGCAAAGATCAGTGTACCTGCCGACAGCCTGACTCCAGCCCAGTGCTCCCAATTTCAGACTTCTAGCCTCGAGCAGGCGCTCTGGCTGCAGGGAGAGTGGATGTGGACCCACTGGGTGAGGTTGGTGGCAGAGACGGAGGGAAGTGAGCCTGTGTCCTTTAGAGCCATTGTCCCTGGGACTTGGGGTGAGAGGGAGGGTCAGCAGTGGGACTGAAACGTCCTTTGTGTTTGAGCTGGGGCCACTGGAGGCCGTTTGCTGAGACAAGGTTGGGGTGTTTCGGTGCTGTGCCCAGAGGCACTTGGCTGTGGTGGTCGGGGTGAGCACTGCCCAGTACCGTGGTCTCACCCTGGCCCTCCCGCCCGGCACTGTGGTCTGTCTGTGGGCCATCCTGACGTCGTGAGAGCCCAGGGCAGCGGGACAGAGGGAGGCTCTCCAGGGCCGAGGGAGGGGTGGGGTGGGTGCGGCAGCCCCTCGTCCGCTGTCCTGATGCTTGCTGCGGGTGGGCCAGGGGCTGGCCCCTGCCAGGATGGGCAGCCACGACCCTCGCGCAGCAGAGTCGGCCTCGTCCTGGTTGCCCCAGGCGTCCATGTCGGTGCCAACCGGGGCAGCTCAGGGACCGGCGACGGGTGGGCTGGCCTCCCCTCACTGTCCCCGACCCTGCCTGCAGGTGTTCCAGCTGGCGGCCCACCTGGTGTACTGGGGCAAGGCCATCGTCATCTACCCGCTGTGTGAGCACAACGTCTACATGCTGGCTCCCAACGCCAGCGTGTGTCTGTGAGTCCCCCTGGCTGCCGGGGCCCCCAGCTGGTGCTGCCAGCTCAGCCAGGCCGCGTTCCAGTTCTGGCCTGGTCCCGCCCCTCCAGCGCCACCCAGGCCCGCGCAGCCTCTGGGAAAGGTCTGCACCTGCCCACACCTGCCGGCCAGTGGGCCCTGCACAGGGCTCCTGCTGGGAGGTCAGGAGCCTCGGTCCTGACACGGAGGCTCACAGGGGCTGCGGTGTGGGAAGGCACCTGGGCGCTGTCCTCGCTGCACCCTTCCAGCCCCCTCCCCGCACTGCATCTCCTCCTGCCCAGTGCGGGCTCGAGGCGAGGACGCAGATGCCTGACCGAGGGGAGACCTCTCGAACTCAGGGATCCTCACCCCCATCCCCAGATATTCCCTGCTCGCCGAGCAGTTCTCACATGTTTCCATCTCACGACCTGCCGTCTGTCCTTGCCAAGTTCTCCTTGCCTGTCTCCTTGTCAGAATTCAGGAACCCCCTGGCCCCTCCTGTGCAGGAGGTGAGTCTTGGGAGCTGGGGGAGCCCAGGGACCAGCCACCGGGCTTCGGTCCCCAGTTGATCCCAGGCCCACAGTGTTGCTGTGCCCGAAGCCTGGGTTGGGGGCGGTGCTTGCTGTGTAGGTGGTACCTGCCCTGCCAGAGGCCGGCTGCCTAGCTAGGCTGCCTGCCGACACCTGGGTAATGCCAGTCCCTCTGCACACGGAGCCCCGTCTGCTCGTGGCAGGCAGTTCTCAGGGTTAGGGCAGAGCTAAGAGGTCAGTTGGCAGGAGATCGTGACCACTCCTGGGACGACAGAGCCACCCGGTGCCCCTTCTGGACCTGGGGGTCCTAGAATTGGGAACACAGAGGGTTTTGTTTTGCTGAGCCTGGACCCTGCCTTCCCACTCCCTCTCCTGCCTACCAGGGTCCCAGTAGCCACGGGGTCTGTGGGTGTAAGTCTGAGCTCACAGACCCTGAGAATTTTCACGTTTGGGTCCTGGACAGGATGGCCCTGGGTCTGGGTAAGGGTGGAGAGGGGCTGGCGGGTGTGGGCGGGGCGTGGTGGCCACCAGGGAGGGGCGAGGCATGGGGAACAAGCCGGTGAGTTGTGTTACAGGACTGACTGAGTGTGACCTGGGTCCCAGAGCCAGGCCCTGCCCCTCCCCGACTCCAGGCTGAGCCCTGGGCCCCAGGGGAGCGCCAGGTGGGACAGACGTCGGAGATGGGCTGGTGTTTTCAAGGCTTTGTCTTCAAAGTGAAGCGTTTGCTGTAACAAGTGCCGGGGCTGGTGGACAAAGCCAGTCCTTAGAAGCAGCACTTTCCTCCTCAAGTTGTGAACGCAGAGAAGGGACCATGTCAGTCACCATTTAGTCCTCCCAGGGATGGGGTGTGGTCTGCTCCAACCCCAGGCTGGAGGTTGGTCTGTTGGTCCCTTCACTTAGATGCCAAGCGAGAGTGTTCTAAATGCTGTCGTTCGCGGCACCTTTTGTTTCCAGAAACAGTGCCAGGTTGTGCCAGCTGAATGGAAGACACACTGTGTGTGTGCACCCTCCCCCTCCCCAGTGCAGACTTCCCAGTGGTCCAGATGGCCGGTGGCTTTTCTTGGCCTGAGGGGAGCTGGTTCTGATTCTGCTGGGTCCCAGGTGAGGCCGCCTGCCTCCCTATCTCCTGCTTCAGGCCCTGAATGTGTGCAGGTGCTGACGAGGTCTCTTGAAGTATTTTACAGTCCTTTTCTGTTTTCATTGCTGTGACTGGGTCACACATGCTCACTGTTCACCCGTGTGTCCGTGCCTGCCCACCCCTCCCAGCAGGGAACCCCAGGGACAGGAAGGTGGCCTGTGGGTCTGAGGCTGTGGACGCCCCCGCACGGGGGTCCCTGTCCCCGGCAGGCTTTCCGGTCGACCCAGGGGAGGACTTTCTACTCTCAGGGTGCCGGCCACTGGTGGGGTCCTCACAGAGCTCACGGGCTGGGAGAGGCAGCACAGCAGGGCTGCCACGTCACAGGTCCTGTCAGCTCTGGGCAGAAAGGTGTGTGGGCAGCCGGGCACGTAGCAGAGTGAGGGCGACCGAGGCCCTGCCGGGTGCCCCCTGTGACCTCTGGTGCCCCCCGCCTGCAGACGCAGCTCATCCAGATGGTGGTGTGGATGTTGCAGCGTCTGCCTGATGGCCTCGCCCAGCGAGGACGAGCCCCGCCCCCGCGAGGACGATGCACCCCTGGCCACCAGGGTGGGCGGCCGCAGCCTCAGCACGCCCAGTGCTCTCAGCTTTGGCTCCCCAAGTAGGACTTCCTGCCCCGGGCGTCTGTCTGGTGGGGGGTGAGCGCCTGGGCGCCCTTGGGAGAGGCGGGCGGCTGGGAGGCCTGACTCGGGCACCTGCGAGTGACCACGGCACCGTCACAGGGCCGCACTCGAACCCCTGCTCACACCGCCCTCTGGGCAGCCGTGTCCCCGCATGGACGTCACTCGCCCCGCTGGGCAGCCCTGCTTCGGGGGACAGGAGGTCCTCCCCTGCTTCCCTGAGGACGGGGCTCTGCCTTGCTGCGTTGGAGCAGCCTGGCCCAGCCTGGGGTTGGAGCAGACCACACTGCATCCCTGGAGGACCGCTGACACCTGCAGCCCCAGGGCCTGTGTGGAGATGGTGACTGACACGGTCCCTGCTCTGCAGAGCCATTCGGCCACAGTGTCCCCCTACGGCAGCAGCCCTGAGCCCAGGGCCCCGGCCTGGGGATGCGGGCTGGCGCCGCCTCAGGCTCAGTGCTGCCCCCAGCCTGCCCAGGGCCCCATTAGTGGGAGGGGCTGGATGACCTTGGGGTTTGGGGCAGCTCCCCAAGGGTGTGGCAGCAAGCTCCCAGGTGGGCACGGGTGACCACGGGGCCGGGGCTGCCACCCTGACTGGTGCCGGTTCTCAGCCAGCAGCGACGACATGACCCTGACCAGCCCCAGCATGGACAACTCCAGCGCTGAGCTGCTCCCCAGCGGGGACTCACCGCTGAATAGGAGGATGACCGAGAGCCTGCTGGCCAGCCTGTCCGAGCACGAGCGGGCTGCCATCCTCAGCGTGCCTGCGGCCCAGAACCCCGAGGACCTCCGCATGTTTGCCAGGTGGGGTGGGGCCCCGTGTGCAGAGACGGGCAGCGGGCCTCGGTGCAGACCTCAGGACTGGCGCCTCCGAGTGGGGCATCCCTGGAGCTCCTTCCGGTGCTGCTTGGCACGTCGTCCTCGTAGGGCTGGGCAGCGATCGTCCTCGGACCCTTGGCCTGGGGTCGGGGTGGGGCGTGAGGTCCGCACTTCGTGGGTGACAGACCCGGGGGCACTGGGCACATGGTGTTCTGGGAGCATCAGGTGGTCAGGGGCCACGTCCAGGCAAGACTCCCTCAGCTGCAGTGGCACGAAGGCCGGAAGTCCGCCCCCTCCTCCACCGAGGGGCGTGGGAGCGGCCCCGCGGGCTGTCCTCACGCCCGTCCCCGGCCCTGGCAGGCTCCTGCACTACTTCCGCGGCCGCCGCCACCTGGAGGAGATCATGTACAACGAGAACACCCGGCGCTCCCAGCTGCTGGCGCTCGTGGACAAGTTCCGCAGCGTCCTGGTGGTGACCGCCCACGAGGACCCCGTCATCGCTGTCTTCCAGGCCCTGCTCACGTGACCTGGGCGGGGGCGCTGCCTCTCACCCCCGGCTCCCTCCCCCTGCAGGGCCTTGCTTTCCTCATCTTCGTCTTCAGGACAGCCTCAGGGGCCCTGGGCTGCGAAGGTGAGGCTCGAGGTAGGGGCGCGACCAGCAGGCGGGCCTCTTGAGCGCTGCATGCCTCTCACGCGATTCTGCGATTCTGCCGCTTCACTCGCTGCCCTGTCTGGCCCCGCACTGCCTGCCAGCGGGCACCTCCCCAGCCCCACCCTCCTGTGTGACCTCCCAGAGGCTGTGGCCAAGCAGTCCCCTCCGTGGCCACCGGAGGCACCAGGACCTGGCTCAGGACATCCTGTGGGGAGCTGCTCTCTCTGCTTCCCCTGGGGGTGTGTCTGCCGTGGTGCTCCCAAACCCGGGGTGGCCTCAGGCCTGAGAAAGTGGGCACGGTGGCCCTGGGTCCTCCCGGAGCAGAGCTGGCTGTCAGGGGGCTCTGGCCAAGGTGCAGGGGACACTCTTCTAGAAACACAGCATTTATTTTGTTTGTAAACAATTAAAAGTCCTCGTGGGAACAGGCCCTGGCTCCAGCCTGTGTGTCCCGCTCCGCCGCCCTGTCCACCACGCTGACCCAGGGGCTGCCCTGCACGTAGAAGCGCAGGGGCTTCTGGGCCCACTCACCAGCCTGGCCTATGCCCACACGGGCTGCGGCCACCACGGCCGGCTCACTGGGCTCTGGGGGGCCCTGCTCCAGCCACACAGACTCGTCCCCAGCCAGGTCGCGCTGGTCGAAGCTCCTGTCGATGGCCAGGGCCTGGCACAACTTGGACAGGCCATTGCAGAGCTCACGGTCTTTGAGGGCTCGTCCCGCAGCGCCTTTGCGGAAGGTGTGGCGAAGCTGCCGCATGGCCTCCAGGCCCCCCAGGGGCTCCAGCGCTCGGAGCAGGACACACGCCCCATCCCCTGTGGGAGATGGAGCTTCCAGGCTGTGGTCCTCCTACCCAAGGCCTGACCAGAGCAGCCGGAGACAGCTGTGCTCACTCTCTGCCCAGACCCTTTGCCTGCACCCGTCCTGCTCACCCGTGCCTCCTGCGGGCACCTCTGGCCGCCTGCCCACCAGCTGGGGAGGCACGGAGCTCCCTGGATTCCTCTGGTTTGCGTGACTGGCACGAACTGTAGGTCGGTAGGCAATGGAAGCCCCAGAGACTGCTCCCCCATGGGCATCTGCCCCTGGGAGCAGCCCCCAGTGTACACAGGGTGCAGGTGAGCCCCACCCCGTGACCCCGTGGGGAGAGGTGCCAACATAGCCCCCACCTCGGGTCCCCCCCCACCGAGTCCAGGCCACTGAGGGATCCGACACCCAGGGCCTGGGATTCCCCAGAGAAAACATGCCTGTCCAGAGCCCTTGATCCCCAGCTGAGCACAGGGGTTGCTCTAGGCCTGGGATCTGTCCCGCCCGCTGGGATCTGAGGGGCTCAGCCTGACACGTGGCCAGGCCAGTCCCTCCCGGGCCTTAGCCACACAGGGCTTCCCATCAGCACCCAGGAGCTGGCCTTCTGCACAGCCCGCAAGCCTTAACAAGCCACTTTTCAAAGCACTTCAGGATGGTCTGAGGGCGCCCAAGCCTGGGCTCATCCCTCTGTGATTCCTGGGCCCTCCCTCTCCAGCCGCACAGCTCCCTCTGGTTCCACCAAGCGCGCTGGGTGCCGCCTGCAAACAGGTCAGGGGAGCAGCTCATCCCTCCTCTCCGAGGATGTGTGTGAGTGCAGCCCCAGCTCTTCCCACGGGGCCTCCCCATCCTCGCCCCCGCCCCCACCCCCCGCCCGCAGCAGGCCCCGCAGGCACAGACCAGCCCAGCTGCCCCTCCCTCCCTCCCGGATGATGCTTGGCCCTGGCTGTCTGCACCCCACAGTTTTCTGTTCCCCTGACCGGGACATTCCTGGGCATCCTGGTCCCAGGACCAGAAAGGAACACACAACGTCTCTCATCTGCCCGGTCCAACTGTACCCCCGAAAACGCCTTCCCTTCCTCACCAGCCACAGCCCCTTGTCCAAGTGCAGTCTCCCCTCACATGAGGGGTTGGTTCTAATGCCAAAGAACAGCTTGGCGACGGGAAAGTTCTCCGGGAGGTAACAGGCCCCTGGGGCGGTCCCTGTCACTCAGCTTCACACAGCTGCCTTCTGCGGGGCGGGGTGCAGGGCCAGGCAGGGCTCCCTGCGTCCTCCAGCCTGCGGCCTGCGCTCAGTATCTGCAGCTGTCCACTCTGGGCAGTCACCACTCACACTTCACTGGAGTTCTCCAGTGTGACCGACAGCCCTGATGTCCCCAAGTCTTCATCTTGGGACGGAGGCTCAGCAGACAGACACTGGGACTGGCTGGCCAGACCCACTGCTGGGCGCTTCCTTCCCAGCACAGACCCACCAGAAAACAAGTGCCTACCCACAAAGGACCTGGTGGGTCCCCCAACGAGGGGGAGCTCTAGACCAGCCTCTCTCCATCTGGCACTGCTGACCCTGGGGCCACAATTCTCTGTGGACTCGGCCGTCCTGTGCGTCATGAACGGTGCACACCCTCCCTGACCTCTACGCACGGCAAGCCAGGAGCACCCCAGGGCTCTGACGGCCGAGAACATCCAGACGTTGCCTCATGTTCCCCACGGTGGCAGGGTCATCCCTGCTGAGACCCTGTGACTGCCCACCGGTAGGCTCCTGCCTGAGCCCAGCGCACCCCAAATCGATCTCACCCTTGTTTCCCCATAGTTGGCCCCTCCGAGCCACTCAGGGCCTCCTGCACCCTCCCGCTCTGGGTTTAGGTCGGCCTCTGTTCCATGGGCCCCCGGTGCCTCTGAGCCACTGGCAGTGCAGCCAGGGTGACGCCGCAGCCTCGCTCCCAAGGTGCCCCTGGCTCAGACACCTGCGCCCTGGTCCTCCTCACCTTGGCTGGAGACGTTCATGCAGAAGTACATGCCGTAGATGAGATACACGTAGAGGGTCCCGGGCTTCATGAACATGCCACGGTTGCGGGGGGTCTGCCGGCCGCCCCTTGAATGGGCAGCTTCATCCTCTGGCCCCAGGTATGCCTCAGTCTCCATGATGCGGCCGCGGAGCTCTGTGCCGTCATCCAGTCGTCGGACCAAGATCTGCTCCGGGGAGGAAGAAGGGGGCTCGTTCCCCGCTGACGGCCCGCGGCCTGCCTGCCCCTCCCCAGGTTGGGATGTCCCGGGATGTCCCGGGACGTCCGCATACAGCCGGTCGGCTGCGGGCCCTGCTCAGCGAGTGTCCTGTCCATAGGGCGCAGCCAGCCTGGGCCAGCCAGGGCCGGGGTGTGCTCAGCACCAGCGAGTCCACGCGCCTCCTCTCACGGGGGCCCTGCCCTCCCCGCCCAGTGCCTCTGGACTTGATGCTTAGCCTGGGGCTGAGCAGTGTGAAGGGCACAGGGCCCTGCCCGGGATTCCAGGGCCCGTGGAGCTCTCCACCCGGACCAACTGCAAAGGGCTGTCGTGCTCAGTGCCCACCCCGCCAGCTCTGAAAGCAGCAGGACCAGCAGCTGCCCCATGGTGCCCAAGCCTGGCCCCCAGCCCCGGGGTGGCAAGCTCCTTGAACTGGGGGTCAGCAAAGGCAGTGGGCCGGGGAGGCATGTCTGGTGCTGGCTGCCTTGGACAACAACCTGGGTCCCGCAGGGGACAGAGGCTGGCTGAGCACAGGGCAGGGGCCGCTGTCAGGGGCTGTGCCCTGGGGCCAGCAGGACACCAAGGTGAGCAGCCTCAGGGGAGCCAGGGCCCTGGGGAGTGCTGGGCACGCCAGAGCCGGGCCCGCCCCGCCCGACGCCTGCGCCGTGCGGCACCGTGGCATGGCCCTGGGGATGGCTGGCAGGCATGCCCGGTGTCTGCAGCCCCAGGTGTGACTCAACCAGGGTTCATGGTGGAGTCTCAGGGACAGCCACCTCCCCAGAACGTACCCAGTACCTGCCTTGTCCTTAGGCCAGAGCTATCGATCGGATGGCTAGGCCACTGCCCCTTAGCCCATGGAGCCCGCTGTGTCTGGCCAGGGTCAGGAAACAGCCTGATGGTTTCCGTGCTGCTGTGGTGGGCACGCCCCACTGTGTGCTGTGGAGCCCTGAGGTTTGTGGAGAGCCACAGGGGGGACCAGGCAGGACCCCGAGTGTATCTTTAGTTTCCAGAGTGGAGGTGTGTGGACAGAAGTGAGGCACAGGCACCCTCTGCTCTGACCAAGGATAAAAATACCAGCGTGAATCCACTTCCTGGAGCCGGCCCTGGGGAGCCCCAGGCCAGTATATTTATAGCAGCATGGGTGTGGCTCCTGAAGCTCACGTGGACCTGAGCCCCACAGGACTGGACGGCTGTGCACAGTGTTCATTTGACTCACACACTTGGTCCCGCTCTTGCCTGAGTGAGACGCCGCTTTTAGAGGCTGGTGGTTGTAGGTGGGCCCTGCCTGCCCCTCAGGACGACCTGAGCCAGGTGCCTATGCACAGTGAGGCTCAGGAAACACTAATGTCCACCTATTCTGGGGAGACGACCCTTGGCAACTGCACACTGAGACCCCATGAGGCCCGATGAGGGGTCACGGATCCCCATTCACCTGTGAAGGAGGCAGGGAAGGTGGCCTGGGACTTGATGAGGGAGCTGCCGGAAGGAGGAGCTGAGTGACAGTGTGGCTGGGGCACAAATATCCAAAGGGCGGCTGGCCGGGCCCCGCAGCAGCCGGGCCATGGACGGCCCTGACAGCTCGGCCGAGGCGGGGGCTGCGGGGGCTCGGGGCGCGCTCGCTCCGCTGTCGCTGCGGTACCGTTTCCATGGGATGGAATTCACTGCTTTAAAGCGGACGCTCCAGGGACACTCAGTGCGTCTGTCCCCTCTGTCTAGTTTTCACTCCGAAGGGAAACCCCCTAAGCGCCCACTCCCTGCTCTACCCTCCCTGTGACCTCTGTCCCCCACGAGTCCACTTTCTGTCTTATGATCTACCTCCTGTGGATGTTTCATACAGATGGCGCTGTGTAATACACGGCCTTTAGTGTTCTTTTTTTCCCTCTTACTGCCGTGGTTCTGTTTGCCCACATTGTAGTGGACTTGATGAGTATGCACGCTTGTCCTTAGACAGATGTTTGGGTTATTTCCGCCTTTTCACTGTTGGGAACTGTGCTGCTATGAAAGTTACTGTATAAGTTTTTGTTTGAATACCTGTTTTCAATTCTTTGTGGGTATTCGAGGTTTAGACTTGCTAGATTGTGTGTTAACTCTATGTTCCTCTTTTTGAAGAATTGCCACTGTTCTCCCCAGTGGCTGCAACATTACTTTCTCGCTGGCAGTGTGCTGTGGCTCCCTGTTCTGCAGACTTTTTCCAACTCTTGTTAGTGTCCTCTGTTTTTCTTTTTTTTCCTTTTGTGAATTACGTTGTTTTGATAACAGCCATTCTAATGGCTGTGAAGTGGTACCACATTGTGGTTTTTCTTTGTGTGTCCTTGACAGCTAATGATGCTGAGCAGCTTTTCATGCTATTTGTGTGTCTTATTGGGAGAAAAGTCTGCTTGAGTCCTTCGCCCATTTTAAATTTGGGTTGTTTATCCCTTTGTAGCTGAGCTGTAAGAGCTCTCTGTATATTCTGGATGCTTATCAGACTTGTGATTAGCAAATATTTTTTTCTATTCTGTAGGTTGTTTTTTACTTTCTTGAGAGTATCCTTTGACGCACAAAAGCTTTAAGAATTTGTGAAGTGCAGTTTATTTATGTTTTATCTTACTGCCTGTGCTTTTGTTGTCATACCCAAGAAGTCATTGCTAAACCCGGTGCCAGTAAACACGTGAAAAGATGTTCGGCATCACTAGCCATCAGGGAAGTGGAAAAACCAGTGAGAGGGAATCCCCTGGTGAGCTTATGGCTCGGACTTTGTGCTTTCACTGCCGAAGGCCCAGTTTCAGTCCCTGGTTGGGGAACTAAGATCCCGCAAGCCTCACGGCTCAACCCACACAAACAAAAACAGAAATAACCCACAGCAAGATACCACTTTGCATCTATTAGAATGGCTACTATAAAAGGAGAGGAAAGAGGAAACTACTGCTGGCAAGGATGTGCAGAAATTGGAACCCTGAAGAACTGCCGTGCAGCATGTGGGATCTTCCTGGCGCAGGGATGAGATCTGTGTGCCCTGTGCTGGGAGGTGGATTCCCCACCATCAGACCACCAGGGAAGCCCCTGTGATTCGTCTTTTTATTGTCTTAACAGGGTCTTTCATGAGGTAGACATTTTACATTTTAATAGACAGCATCACATTTTTTTCTTTCATGGACTAGTGTTTGGTGTTTTATTGAAAAACTGATACCGAACCCAAGATTATACAGATTTTATTCTACGATGGTTATGATTTTGCATTTGAAAGATTAATGTTTACAGACCATTCTGAG
Organism: Moschus berezovskii; assembly: GCF_049115385.1. Lineage (NCBI taxonomy): Eukaryota > Metazoa > Chordata > Mammalia > Artiodactyla > Moschidae > Moschus > Moschus berezovskii. The sequence continues at coordinate 42,945,342 of NC_142486.1, read as the reverse complement.
TGAATTTTTGTGTGCGTTAGAGTATTTGGATCTACGTTCATTTCCTCATGTGGTTTCCAGTTGCTTCCTGGCCATTTGTGGACACACTTTCTTCCTCTGTTACACACTTCCTTTCTCTGTTACGCTGTCCGCTTGACTGGTCACTTGACTGGATTCACATGGGTCTATTTTTGTGCTTTCTGTCCTGTTTTATGTCTCCCTCTGCTTTCCGACATCACACTTCATTTCTATCGCTTTACCATAAGTTTCGGGGTTTGAATGAGGGGTTTCGGTCACTTTGCTGTTTAGTCTTCTGTCATCTCCTTTAGGTTTTGAACCAATTTGTCAAATATGTTCGGGAGGAATTTGAGATTCTGTTGAATCTACAGAAAGAATGATCCTCTTAACCACGCTGAGTGCATTGCTCGTGAACAAGGAAGAGCTCTGTATTGTATGATTTGTTTGTGCTCACCTGAGTTTCACGGTTTTCTGCACGCGTGCATATGTATATTTTGTAAGCTTTATACTTCAGGGTTTTACTTTTTGCGGTGCTATTGGAACTGTTTCAGATTCCAGGTGGTCCCGTGCATTACTGCTGATATTGCCATAGTCCCTCTGGGCTGCTGTCACAGACCACCGCAGATGGCGGCCCATCCCGTGAACAGGAGAAATTTATGTCTCGTTGCTCTGGAGGCTGACAGTCTGGGTTGGGGCACCAGCCTGGCAGGGTGAGGGCTCTCTTTTGGTGGCAGACTTCTCCTTGTGTCTCATGTGGAGAAGAGGGGCTGGGGTCTGAGACAGACCCCTTCATAAGCGCACGAGCCCCACTCCTGGCGACCCTGCCCTCGTGACCTGTCGCCTGCCGAGGGCAGCCCTGCCCACTGCCATTAGAATCCCTGTGTGTGGCCCTGGGGGCACGCAAGCACTCAGACACAGCACTCTTGAAACAGGGACTCAGTTGACTTAGGTAGACCTTTGCTTTTTGTTCTCCATTTTCCGATCAAGGCACAGGACTGGTGGGCTCTACTTCAGTTGGAATTTCTAAATTATGACGTCCAATAATCACAACACTGAATTTCAGAGATTCACTAGGACTGTCTGAGGGGGTGAACTGGACGCTGCTGAACTGTGAGTGGGGTGTGCTGGGCGCTATGTCCTGGAGGACAGCAGGGGTCTCCCAAGCCACTGGGCTCTGTCCTGTGAGGGGGGCATGGCATTATTTTTAAATTTACCCAAACCAGAATTTATTAAAACTGTACTATTCTGGTTTTTAATGGACGTATACTCATCATGAAATATTTTTGAAGCAAGTCAAAATTTGATTGGCAGCAGGGAGTCCTGGCTTGCTGCCATCCATGAAGTTGCAGAGTCGGACACGACAGAACAAGTTGCAATAGTATGTAAGATACTGTCTTTTTGTTAAACACTGAAATCCTACATCAGAGGAAATGTTGGGTTGACCAGAAAGTTTGTTTTTTTCCATACGGTGACTCTAGTAGCGCTCAGTTGTGTTTAACTTCATTCTAAAGAAGCAATTTTATTAGATTGTAATGTGACAGCTGTCACACCAGCATGCCTTTAAAAATAGCTTCCCAAAATTGGTAGATTTTTTGGTGCAGCCATTTCAGTAATGAAAATGGAAGGAAAAATGCAACATTCTTGGCATATTATGCTTGATTATTTTAAGAAAAGTAAAAGTGCAACAGAAATGCAAAAAAGATTTGTGCAGTGTATGGAAAAGGTGCTGTGACTTCTGAATGTGTCAGAAGTGGTTTGTAAAGTTTTGTGCTGGAGATTTCTTGCTGGAAGATGCCCCACAGTTGGGTAGACCAGTTGAGTCTAGTTGGGTAGACCAGTAGTGATCAAGTCGAGATTTTTCTGAGGACGATCCATGTTACACTTCAAGGGAGACAGTGGGCGTACTCGAAACATCCATGTCAGCGGCTAAACGTCATTCACACCAGCTCAGTTATGTTAATCACTTTAATGTTTGGGTTCCAAATAAGTTAAGAAAACGTTGATCTTATTTTCACATGTGATTCTCTACTTAAACAAAAGGAGAACGTTCTGTTTTTAAAGCAGACTGTGACAGGTGGTGAAACGTGAAGACAGTACAATAATGTGGAGCAGAAGAGATTGTGGGGCAAAAGCCGCCAGCCACACCCAGGCTGGTCTGCATCCAGAGGAGGTGATGTCGTGTATATGGTGGGAGTGGAAGGGAGTCCTCTATTATGAGCTCCTTCCAGAAAACCAAACAATTAATTCCAATAATGCTCCCAACGCTCTTCAGTTAGACCAACTGAAGGCAGCACTGGACAAAAGGTGTCTGGAATTAGTCCACAGAAGACTAATAATCGTCCATCAGGATACCGCAAGACCATATGTTTCTTTGATGACCAGGCAAAGACTGTTACAGCTTGGCTGGGAAGTTCTGCTTCATCCCCTGTGTTCACCAGACATTCCACCTTCAGATGTCCATGTATTTCGGCCTTTACAAAATTCTCTTGATGGAGAAAATATAAATACCCTGGCAGAGTGTGAAAGGCACCTGGAACAGTTCTTTGCTCAAAAAAGATAAAAAGTTTTAGGATGATGGAATTATGAGTTGTAAGTTGCCTGAAAATTGGCAGAAGGTAGTAGAACAAAATGAATGTGTTGTTCAATAAAGTTCTTGGTAAAAATGAAAAATGTGTCTTATCTTTCCCTAAAGACCAAAGGAACCCTTTGGCTAACCCAATATGTAAGTGGAGCTTGACATTAAAATCAGAATGTGTTAAAGGTCAGTGAACATTCAGTTGTTAACGGTAAGCCAGCATTTCTTTTTGCAGTTTTGAATTGGTATTGAGCTGGTGTGAGGTGATACCTCTTTAGACTTTTGATTTGCATTTCTCTGATAATTAGTGATGGTGAGCATTTTTCTTGCGCGTAATGGCAGACACTAAGTCTTCCTCAGAAACACCCTCCTAATCTCCGGCCCATGTTTCTGGGACTGTTGGTGAATTTATATTGAGCTGCAGGCGCTGTTTGTTTTGGAGATGAATTCTTGGGGTTATCTATGTTTACAAATATTTCCCCTATTCTTAGGGTTATCTTTCCTTTAGGGTTTCCTTTCCTGTGCAAACTTTTTAAGGGATTGTTAGTTCCTGTTTTCTTATTTCACGTTTATTTTTCATTATTCTAAGAGGTGGATTGAAAAAGAACTAGATGTAATTTATGGAAAAGTGTGCCTTTTCTCTATTTTTCTCAACAATTTCATGGTATCCAAGTTTCCAGTAAGATCTTTGTACTTTGCGGAGTTTATTTTCGTGTGTGGTGTTAGGGAGTCTTCTATTCTCATTCTCGTTTTCATTAAGTAACTTCCACACCATCCTACATCGTGGCTGTTACCAGTGTACATCCCAGGCATTGGTGCAGGAGGCTTCCCTTTTCTCCACGTCCTGGGCAGCACTTGGTGTTTGTATAGTTTCTAATGATGGCCATTCTGACTGGTGTGAGGTGATTAGTCCATGTACTTTTGATTTGCATTCATTTAATGGTGAGTGGAGTAGCTTTCCCTGTGCTTTTTGATCTTCTACAGGGTATGATTTACCACTTGAAGTTGGCTTCTTGAAAGTGTGCCCTATTTTGAATTCTTTTCCGATGGTTTACCTGGGGACGACTTGATGGCAGGCATCATTTACAGCCCCACAGGCCTTGTGAACGTCAAGTCCATCTGCCCACCTGGGTTTAAAGTTGTTGTTACGGGAAACGGCCAAAAGGTGGCAGCATTTCTTCATGCCCGTCTCTGGTTTCTAGGGCATGCAGAGCCTTAGAGAAACTCCTATTCATCCAGGTTTCTTGAGCTCACGTAAGCCTTATGAAGAAAGCTGAGCACCGAAGAATTGATGCTTTTGAACTGTGGTGTTGGAGAAGACTCTTGAGGGTCCCTTGGAATGCAAGGAGATCCAACCAGTCCATTCTAAAAGAGATCAGTCCTGGGTGTTCATTGGAAGGACTGATGCTAAAGCTAAAACTCCAATACTTTGGCCACCTCATGCGAAGAGTTGACTCACTGGAAAAGACTCTGATGCTGGGAGGGATTAGGGGCAGGAGGAGAAGGGGACGACAGAGAATGAGATGGCTGGATGGCATCACCGACTTGATGGACATGAGTTTGAGTGAATTCTGGGAGTTGATGGACAGGGAGGCCTGGCGTGCTGTGTTCATGGGGTCGCGGAGTCGGACATGACTGAGCGACTGAACTGAACTGAAGCCTTGCCCTGAAGCCCTCTTAGTCAATTACAGAGCTGACTGCATCTTAATAAAATTAAATAACTTTGCGGGTGTGTGAGAAGTTGATCTGTGTATTTAGTTCCTGCTTTTCCACTGTTAGGCCACTGGATAAAGCCTTTGGTGTGTGTGTTGGTCTCAGCTTTTGTTTCCTTATTCATTATTTGCCTACTTAAACCAAAATGGCAAAAAAGAAATGTTCCCCATTGATGCAGAGAACCTCAGCTAGGCTCAGGCCAGAGCAGGGTCTGTTAGACTGATAAGTGGCCTGTGCCTGTGGGGTGGGTGGAGGGTGCACCATGGCCACAGCACTGGTTCCCTGGACAGCACGGATTCTTATGGGCCTGGACCGTGTGTTCTTGTTTCCCTGTGCCACGCTCCTCTGTTCCCAGTTTGGGCAAATCCGTCACCCGGTCATCACAAACAGGGTCAGATACACGTGGACAAAAGTGCAGTGGCAAACTCAGCCGTTTTAAAGGGCTGCTGGCTTTTTGCTTTTGTCCTTTGTTTTAAAATCTGTCTTGTTTTCTGTCCTGTAATTTCCAAGGATGATGATAAAAGCTTTAAGAGGGCACCTTCTTGGAGAAAAAATTCAGACCACAGGATGTCCGTGGCTCAGCTGCTGGGCGCGCAGAGGCTCTGCCCGCAAACGTCCGGGTCCGGCCTCTCTGCCCTCGCCCTCGGGGCCGCCAGAGAAGATGCAGCCGCCCGGTAGGTGACAGGTCGGGCGGCGTGCGCAGCCCTGGGCTAGAATGGTGATGAGCTGGAATGGCCTGCTTGCCAGGTGACAGAGCTCCTTTGTGCCATTGCATGCCCAAGGGTCAGTGCTCCACAGTGAATCCCATCTGTTCATAAACGTTCAACCGTCATGGTGGTGGTTTTTTTCAAGTTCTTGTCTGGTTGAATACTAGCATACTCTTCCAACTAATAAAGCTGAGACGTGTGTGTGTTCTCAGAGCATTAGATCGACACCCGTGCTTGTAGAGATGTGTGTGTGGCTGGCAGCTCTCAAGAGCTCTTTCGTGAAACGGTAGGGTCGCTGTCAGGCCGCACCAGTTGCCCCTCAAGGGCTCTCCGCGCTGGGAGGACCCCGAGTCCGTTTTCAGCGACAGCAGCGTCCACCTTCCTGTCCTCCCCCGTCCTCACCGCAGTCGGCCCCTTGCACACTGTCAGTCGATGGGGCGGAGGAAGAAGCTGAGGCCGGGAGAGGTCCTGCCCAGAGTTTGGCCAGGCCGTGAATACACCGGCCTGACAGTTGTCCTTTCAGACCCAGCTCTGGTTTCCCTCTGACAGCCTCTCTGCCAGAGAACGCTGCTACTTCAGGCTGGGCGCTCAGGGCCGCTGTGTCCCCACTTGATGGCAAGACCGATGGCCAGACAGCCTGGGCCGGGGTCGGGCTCTGCGACTCAGGAGACGCCCTGTGCGCCCCCCCGACCCCGCAGTGTCCTGTCCGTGAGAGGGGCGTCTCAGCGGCTCCTTTCTCCCCGGTTGGCTGCGCCGGCCACACTGGGGGTTCCCAGAGGGAGTGTGCGCTCACCCCATGGGAGCGGGCCTGGAGGGTCTCTTTGGTGCCATTTGCTCCTTGTTATTAGCCCTTCCCATGAGTAGATTCATAAGCTTTGCTCTCACAGAGCAAAGTACACTTGGGTAAAGCCTGTGCTAAGCTGGGCGCTTTCGGTGAGGAGGCTGACGGGGAAGCGGCATCATCTCTTCCCAAAACTCAATCATACGCGTAACCAGGGGTGAGGGGAACCCAGTGACTCTCTCCTTTTTAAACAGCAATTTTCTTCCAAGGAGCATGCAGTTCATTTGTACAAATCTTAACTGCAGCTTAGCTTTCAGTCGATTGAAGAGTCTAACTGCTTGCATTTTTATTTTCCACTCTCATTATAAATCCAACATTTCCCTGTCAGATGCACATGGTGATGTAGACGTTATTAGAAACAATCCTAGAAAGAGGCGTTGGGAATATAATATATGGGAGATGACCTTTCACAAACCGCGTGAGACAGGCAGGGCACACACTGTGTAACTGGGTTGTTTTCATGGCTTTTGAAGTTGCAGTGCAGCAGGTGTCCGGGGCTGCTAGAATCAGAGGGTTTACACAGCTGGCCTGCTCCATCAGTAGCCCCCGCCGTATTCAGCCCTCTCTGGAACCCTGGCCAGAGACTCATCAGATGTGTTCCTGGAGGGCCCAGGGAAAGACAGGAAACGTTGAATCGGGAGCAGCGGGTTTCTGCTAGGGGGTTATGGAGATTTCTTAGTCAACTTGGGCGTGGGTCAGGGCTGATGCATTGGGCCCTACAGCCTGTGTTGTGTCGAGAAAACAACGTCAGTGGTGACGTTTCTGAGGGAGGCTGAGACTGAGTTTCTGCTTTCTTAGATCAGCCCCGTGCTCAGCCCTCCCTGAAGCGGCCAGGCCACCGGGCCCCGGCCACTGACCCGCAAGTAGCCAGTCCCTCCCCAGGTCCCGTCTCACAGACCGTCCTGAGGGCTGGAAGAGAGGTCCCGCAGCCCTGTGAATCTGGAGGTCTAAGGAGAGACTGGCAGCTGCTCACGTGGAGGAGCTGTCGCCATGTTGGCGTTTCTGTCATCAAGTGTGCCGTTGCTGCTCTAGTGTGACAGCCCCACCCCGGGTGGCAGGGACCCCCAGATGGCAGGCTCGCTCTTCCCGGCTCATCCTCCCTCTAGAAGGTTCCCCAGACCCTCAGTAGCAGTGGGCGCTGCTGCGGGTGTGAGTGCGTGTGTCCTCGTGCCCCGTGTGACGTTGCACGGCGAGCCGCACTGTGTTTGCACGCTTCCTCCCGCGCTCGTGGGACCAGGCAGCGTGGCGGGAACGCAGAGGCTGGATTCCGCTACAGTCAGGACTTGCTCCTGCTGAGCTTCGGGGTGAGTACTGGCCGGCCTGGTCCCGCGGGGGCACGGAGGCCACGCCCTGGGAGTGGAGGGCCAGCGGGTCTCCGGAGGTCGGCATGGGAGAGCCCTCAGCAGCAGAGAACATGACCTTGGCACCTGGCTGGCACCGGACTGGTCAAAGCACGGCCCGAGGCTCCCGCACATCCATGTGCACGGATGTCCCTCCCACAGCGGCAGTCCTGCCAGCCATGCCCTGCGTGCACGGTCTTGCAGGGAGCAGGGCCCAGGTGTCAGGGTTCTCGAGGCTGCCCTGCCCTGGGCCTCTCCGTGCGGAGGCCAGCGTTTCTCACGGAGGTGCACCGGCATCTGGGGCTCGGCCGCCGCTCAGGGGCCACCCTCCCTTGCAGGTGCTGCTCTGGGTGGTCCTCTGGTGGGGCCGGCCCGGGGGCCCAGCTCTGCTCGAGCCGCTCTGAGGGCAGAAGGCTGTCTGCTCTGTCCTGTTCCCCTCTCAGCTAGAAAGCTGGATTGTGTTTGGGGCATTTTTACCAGCAGCTTTTAGCTATATGTCAGAATAAAGTCCGCCACAGAGATCTCTCCTTGATCTGCTTGGTCCTCCGTGTTTCTCTGAATTCTCAAAGCCCCTGAAGCCCAGAATGGGGTGAGGGTGGGGGTATCTGGAGGCACCAGCCGCCATCCCAGGACTGACTCCTCTGTGTGTTTCTAGTTTACCCCCACTACTTCTACAGGTGATTAGACAGCGTCCACGATACAACGGAGACTACATTTTCAACTCGATGCAATCTTTAATCTGTTGATACTTGTTATGTGGGCCCGAAGATATTTTATTACAGGGTTTTTAATCAGACCCTAATCCAGCATCAGAGGGTTCCCCCAGCATCAGACGTTTGCCCATAGCGTGAGGCCCACTCCAGCATCCGACCCTCCCTCAACATCAGAGGTTCCTCCAGCATTAAGCCCTCCCCCCGCATCAGACCTTTCCCAAGCATCAGGCCCTCCCCCAGCATGAGACCCTAGTCCGGCATCAGGCCCTCCCCAACCCTCAGACCCTCCCCAGGCATCAGACCCTTCCCAGTATCAGGCCCCCCACCTCCAGGATGAGGTGTGGCACCCCACTCCTCTGACGCTCCTTAGCATACCCAGGCAGCCCCAGTGCAGCAGGACAATAGCTCTTGCAGGAGGTGCATTTTTAGGAATCACCTGCGGAGCAGCAGAAGCTGGGGTTTCTTTCAGGTCAAGGAGAGGCAAAGAAGAGGCACTTGTGCAGGAGGCAGTGGTGGCTGTGGGCACGTTCCCCAGCTCTGCTTCCTCCCCGTGGGGGCTTTGCTTTCCTGCTCCCTCATGGACCCCAGGGCGGTGTCCTTCCTGATTCACGGTCTCCGTGATGTCTCAAGCCCAAGTCCTGAGTTGCGTCCCGGTCCTGCATGGCAGAGGGCTGGGAACACCCAAGCTCAAGGGCTGAAAAGATCCCGGGGGATAGCGGGGCCCCAGAGGGTGGCAGGGCAGGGGATGAGGGTGGCCGCCCACAGAGGGCCCCGCAGCAGCACCGGAAGGAGAGCAGTGATGTCTTAGCTCACTCGGGGATGCTGCCTGGCCGAGCACTCAGGGATGTTACCGCCGGCAGCTCTGGGGACGCAGGAAGCCCGGTGAGTGACACGACTCCACTTGGGCCGTGTGGGTGGGCACTGCTGACCATGGCCTCGGTTTCCGTTCCGGTTCCACTGTCCCTCCGAGGACTGACGGGCTCGTCTTCAGAATGGCACAGGTATTCTCCTTATGTGGGTGAGCGCATCCCTGCTTGTTTCCGTCAGCACTGCTGTTGCTCATCCTGCGTCTCCCTCTTTACAAACTGTGCTCGCTGCTCTTCTGGTTTAACTTAGGAGCAGCCCTTATTTTCTGCATTTCCTAGTTGTCAGCGTTCACTGGGGCTTTGCAGGTGGCGTTCGTGGTAAAGATCCTGCCTGCCAATGCAAGAGATAACAAGAGACGGGGGTTCGATCCCTGGGTCAAGAAGATGCCCTGGAGGAGGGCATGACAACCCACTCCAGTATTCTTGCCTGGAGAGTCCCCTGGACAGAGGAGCTAGTGGGCGACAGTCCCTGGGCTTGCAGAGTGTCAGACACGACTGAAGCAGTTCAGCACACACTCAGGTTTTAGTTCAGTCGCTCAGTTGTGTCCGAATCTTTGCCGCTCCGTGGACGGCAGCACTCCAGGCTTTCCTGTCCTTCACTGTCTCCTGGAGTTTGCTTAAATGCAAGTCCACTGAATCAGTGATGCCACAGAACCATCTCATTCCTGCTGCATCCACTGCAGAGGCGGCGGGGATTCGGCAAAGTGCCCGGTCCCGCCGCGTGGGTGTGAACCTGCCTCACCACTCCCTAACCGCGGGGCCATGTCTCCTCTGTAAATCGGGAGGTGGCAGCCCCTGCTTGCTGAGGGGCACGTGCAGCCTCTGGTGCACAGTCAATGCAGCATCCCTCGCAGCGCTGTATTTCTGAATAACAGGGAGAGATGTAATAACCTGCTCCTTTTCCCCTCTTGTCCCTAAACTGTGCTCCAGACCACATCTGCGTTACCTACCCCTGTACATCCCACGCCCAGCACAAACAAGACACTCAGCAAATATCTGGCTGGAGAGGCAGGAACACACCCTGTCCTCCAGGAGATGGCGCCGAGCGCGGTGGGGGCCTGGTGATCACACTGTGTGCTGAGGAGCCCCCAGGGGGACCTGCGCGGCTGTGGGGTGGGGCGGGAGCCGTGGGCAGAACCCCTGACGAGCTCCGGGGGGTGGGGACGGTGGCAGGAAGGAGGGGGCTGTTCCTTGCAGGCTGTCCACACCTCACCCCTCACGGATGAGCACTGAACCGTTTCCAAACACCTGTCACTGTTCTGGAGGAAACAATCATTGCCCTGCTCCTTCCTACTCAAGCAATTTCGGAGAATATGTTTCTAGCATTGGAGTAGAAACATTTGCGTTATTCATTCCATGCTCCCTTCAACCACCCATCCAGCCAGCCATCTGTTCATCCATCCATCCACTCACTAATCCATCCACCCATCCACTGACGAATTCATCCATCCATCCACCCAACCACTCAGTAACTCATCAGATCATCTCAGACCCACCAAGAAGACAGACGCCTCCTCCGCTCCTGCTCCCAGGAGGACCCCCAGCCTGAGGGACAGGTGCCTCGTGGGGATGACGGGGGAGACACAGAAGGGACATGCCTGCAGGCCCCCTAACTCTGAACGGTGAAGCACCCACCTGGTCCTAATGCCTCCTTGCCGGGGTGTCCAGGCCGGCCCTTTTACTTCTTTTGAAATATGCGGCTGATGGAGTACCGGATGCTTTTGTTTTTTGCCGCTTTGTGTGGCGAGTCTTGGCTGCTGCTGCTGCTGCTGCTGCTGCTGCTGGGGTTGCTCCCGGGGCTGTCCTGGGAACCTGTCAAGCTTCAGGGAGAGAAAACAACCGTTATCCGGCACCCTCGTGCAAACGCACACCAGTCCACAAGACCTACTGATAGAACTGGGCACCCGGCAACACCCGCGCCTCAACCTCGCAGCAGACCGTGGAGTCTCCTTCACCAAGCACACTCCACACGAGCAATGCGGGTTCCCGGCCACAGACAACCACCTCGGGAAGTTGCAATTCCCTGCCTCTAGCTCTCGCCCAAGGAGGGCTTGACTCCAGGCCAACTGGTGCAGAGGGCGCTCCGACCTTCCCTCAGGGTCGCTGCTCGGCAGGTGACGACACTCCCAGAGGACGATCTCCTCCGCTCTGGGCAGTCCCCCTGCCTCCCGCAGGGTGACCGCCCCTGGCCGTGGAGGGAGAGCGACGGACACCGTGCAGGGCTGCTGGTCAGGAGACCACACGTGCCCTCCATCGAGTGCTGCCTGGCTCAGGACGGGAGCTCGGCAGGTGGTGGTCTGAATGAGGACAGTGTCAGTCACGGGAGTGGACAGAGTCTCCTGAGAGGAGACCCTTGAGGAAAAGGGAGGGACCCTCAAGAGTGAACCCGAGAGGCAAGGGGCCGCCACCATCAGGAACGCACCCCGGGCCGGGCAGACCTCTAGCAAGAGCAGGAAGAAAGCTCCCACAGGAGTCAATCTGTTGAGATGGACCTTTCCTAAAATCACTGAGGTCACTGAGCCCTCCTGCCCCAGCACCTGAAGTCCACCACTAAACACAGGCTCCGAACCCAGTGGGATTCCTGTAAAATCATCCTTGCAACTCTTTCAAGACTAGAGACGCAGGGCTCCTGAAACTGATGCCAAGGCGTGCAGGCCCCTTACTTGCAGGCGTCCCTGATGGCCTCGTGGCTGGCTGTGTGCAGTGCCCCCGGGTGCAGCCGGTCCAGCTGAAGGGATTGCGGCGAGGCAGGGGTCGAGGTTGTGCCTTCGATGTCTCCTACCTCTTCCGGGATAGCTGGCAGCTGAGGGAATGAGGTCAGTGTAAAATTGGGTAACAAAAGACCGTCGTAAAAGGCAATCTCACAGGTTTTACATTATAACCAGAAACTTATTTGAAAATCTATTAGCTATGCTTTCCCCCAAGTACAAAATAAACCCTTGTTATAGCTTAACGCCATCTTAAAGGACTGTCTTGTTCAAGAGAGGCAGGGCTATGGGGCAGGAGAGCCCCCGACTGAGTGCAGAGACCCCGGACCAGAGCCTCCCTGCAGCCGGGCTCTGCCCTCCCTGGAATCCCACAACCAGATGGCCCTGCCGGGCAGGAGGGCAGAGCGGTGCCAGCACCGTGAACCCTGCATGGCATGAACTGCCCTGTTGAAAGGACTGTGCTCATCACCAGACGCTGCTCAGAAGCACCAGTTGCAAGAGTGAGAAACCTCTCAGCAAAGCCGTCCAGACCTTCCTGTTTGAAGGAGGAAAGGACACTGCTTGTGCCACCACCCAAGAGCATCTGTAGTGACGATGCAGGTTACTGGAACCCATCACGACCAGAGAAACACAGAAAAGGTACCTAACCCCTCCATGTGAACACCACGGGTCTGGCTTGTATTTCTCGGGAACACACAGACTGGGGGCTACACCCTGAAGTGCTCACACGCAGTGCGAGTGTAACTTGCTCGCTGTGGTTTCCATACAGCACCCCTAGGCCTCACTAAGAGGTGATCTTGTGTCAACCTAGAGCAGAGGAATGGGGAGGGAGATGTGAGTTAGGTGCAAAGGGGAGGGGACGTATGGGCCCCTACTGCTGGTCCATGTTGAGGTTTGGCACACCCAGGCCACCCACCCCAGGGTGACGGCGCTGCCTGAACTGGAGTACGGCTGCCCGAGGCCTGCGGGAAGGCACCAGGAGTGCTCGGTCAGCGGGCTGGGAGCGGGAGAGGGACGAGGAAGGCCAGCCCTCGGGGCACTGGACTCCAACAGGGGCTCATCCAAGTGACCTGAGGGGAGCGGCTCCGACCTCCCTCCATCAGGGATGCCGTGATGGACACGACAGCCTCAGGAGGAAAGCGGGCTGGACAGGACCACGGGTACGCGTCCAGGCTCTGATCAGACCAGTCTGCACCGCACTGCTGTGTGTGCGAGCCTGGGCACGGTGCCCAGCCTCTCTCAGCCTCAGTGTCCATGTCTGCTGAATGGGGATAACGGCAGCCTGGACCTCACCTGGGTGTCTGCGGGATGAGATGACAGGCTCGGAAAGCACTCGACACGGTGCCCGGTGCACAGAGTCTCCTGCACACTGCTACCCACCGTCAGTAAATTGGCTTCCCGCAAATCTAACATCTATGCCTTTTAAGAAAATCTAACAGTCATGTCTTTCAAGAAAACACTGAGCGGAAATTCCATGGTGGTCCAGAGGTTAGGACTTGGCACTTTCACTGCCGGGACGTTGGTCTGATCCCTGGTTGCGGAACTAAGATCCCATAAGCTGTGCAGCATGGCCAAAAATATAAGTAAAGAAAATTTTAAAAATAACCAATAATACTATGTCTATTATAAATAAGCATGAGACGATTAGAAGGCAAACAAGTGGGAGAAAGGCAAACTGTTACAACTGTCCCAACGAATGACCTATTTCCAACAGAATCATCAGCATATTCTACGTGGTGGGTGAGTTTCATTACTTCCATTAAAACGTCAGTTATTCACCAGTACATAACCACATAGTGTTCACTCACATTAAATGACAAGGACTATTTAACACTTCACAGAGAAACAAAGGCATGCTAAAGTGTTAAGGAGTTTACCTTTCAACGATGCTTCCTTAAATCACTAGGCTGAGAGACGCATGCAAAGAAATGAAGAGAAACCACATTTCTTGCGACTCTGAAGCTAAAAAGTCAAGAATCAGTATAGGCAAAGACAGGAAAGCAAAAAAGACTGCAAACATATAAGTGAGATGAAGATTTAGAGAACATGTAACTGGAAACACAACATTTTTTTTGACCACAGAAATTAAATAAGCTACTGAAGATTTACTAGAGAAACACTATCAATTATTACTCAGAAGATACAATTCCATTACAACATCATGATTTAATAAAGCACAGCATTCTGTACAATAAAGGGCCTTAACAGTTGTCTATTCTCAGCCAAACTTCTCTATAAGTTAGTTTCTCTCAACAAAAAACATGTTCAACGTTAAATTAGTAATTTAACTGATAAGGAAGTTACCATAATACCTATTTCAACATTGAACAAATCTAACCACTTATTGGACATTAATGTAAAATCCTTACATAGAATTTGATTTAAAACTTCTCAAAATAAATTCATTAAAGCAGGTTCCCTGTGAAAATATGTAAGAATGAAAGCTAGCATAATAGCAGGGGCAGTCTTTACATTTTATTAACCACAGAAGATACTGTTTTACAGAGTCTAAGAGAGACATTAACTGTGCTAAAGCTGATGAGATTGAGAGTCTTAAATACAAGCACCAACACAGAAAGGATATTGTGTCAAAAGTCCATTAAATCTACACTTAAGAGGGTCATTTCTTTATGTAAGGATCATCTCATTTATGAAGTACACATGTTATGTAGTTTAGGATCCATCTACATTATGCTTGTGACTGCATGCTGCTGCTGCTAAATCACCTCAGTCGTGTCCGACTCTGTGCGACCCCACAGACGGCAGCCCACCAGGCTCCCCCGTCCCTGGGATTCTCCAGGCAAGAACACTGGAGTGGGTTGCCACTTCCTTCTCCAGTGCATGAAAGTGAAAAGGGAAAGTGAAGTCGCTCAGTCACATCCGACTCTTAGCGACCCCGTGGACCACAGCCTACCAGGCTCCTCCGTCCATGGGATTTTCCAGGCGAGAGTACTGGAGCGGGGTGCCATTGCCTTCTCCTGTAACTGCATAGTGAGACGCTAATTCAGACTGACTGCTATGGGGGAAACACATCGCTTAATGAGACATGAAGACACAGCACAAACCCGACTAGGGACACACGCTGGGGAGCACAGCACCGCTATGACCAGAGCAGCGGGAGGACGGGGAGGGGAGGGGGATGGGCAAACGACAGCTGACTGACGACTGACGGACCGTGGTCCCATTGACAACGACTACGCAGACAGAGGATGAGACAGGAAATCAAGACCAGTGACGACAGCAGACACACGTCGGAGAACTCCAACAGCAAGGAAGACACAGACAGAACTGTTCTTTCACAGATACTCGGAGAGAAATCAAGCATGAACCCACAGAGAAACCGTCAAAGAATTTTAAATTTCAACTACTTAGCCAATGATGCAAAAGATAAAAACAGCGTGTCAAAAGACCACAGCGTGGACTAGTTACCACTTCCCATGCCGCGAAAATGATTCACAGTGAATTTAATTACATGCTGACTAACAGTGTAGCTAACATGAAACGGGTGGTAACGGGAAAAGGTGATAATGCAAGTGCACTTACAAAGCAGTGCTGAACACGTGGTTTCATGGGGTAAACAGCAATGCACTCACACAACCTAAGCTAAACATGGAAGCAAGCTGGGACACGTGCTTTAGAGCCACACACTCTGTCGCCAAAAGCCCTAGGTCGTCATCCTGTTTTTTGACTCGGAAGAGTGAGGAAGCCCGACTTCTTCCCTGGGGCCCTGGGGCCCCCGGCTTTTAACCTGGTTTCACACGCAGAGCTGGCCTGAGCGCGCGGCCAGGCCCATCAGCAAGCAGACCAGTTGAGATTCTTGGGTTTTGTTCCCACCGCATGCCCTGCACCCTGCAGCCAGGCATCCCCAGTGGAAAATGTGTGGCACGGTTTGCACACGCCATGAGAGCTGCCCATGGTTACTTTCACAAAGCTGCCTGCTCCCTGAGAACAGAAACTTCCCTGCAGCTGCTGTGCCCAGCACAGGCCAGGCCCAATGTGCTGAGTACATTGAGGCAGGCTCTGACTGAGTTCATGATGACATGCTAAGCCAGTGGTCCAAATATCAAGACTAATCTGTCACTGTGCCATTATGGAATGATTACAGACTAGGCAGTTTTAAAAATCTTAGACCTCTGAGCATAGCAAATGTATCTGATTTTCTTCTGGGTAAAAAGAGAAAAAACAAACAAACAAAAGAAAACCAGTGTGCTGGGGGAGGGACGCGGCAGGGAGGAGGCAGACACATACCCCAGTCGTGTCTACTTCCCTCGGAGGGCTGCGCCGCCTTCTTTGGGGCTTGGGCGAGCAGGAGCCGGCAAGCGAGGAGGCCGCATCCAGGTTGAGGGAGCTCTCTGTTTTACAACGACGGAGGTTGCCTAAGCTCCCCCTGCCCACCCTGCTCTCAGTCTCCTCGGCCAGCAGCTCCGTGTTCTTCTCTTTGATCAACCTAAAATAGAATAAAACCCGTCACCCGCCTTTGTCAGCAGAGGAGTGTGTCTGGACAACACATTTGGGCTGGCATTCTGTGTCACGATTAGCAAATTCCAGGAACACTTGCTCAATTAACATCTCAGCACAAAGGTTCAACTTTCCCTCTTTTGAATATCCTCAAACTTAGAATAACTTAGCACTGAGTCTTACCAGGTGGCCCCGATCATTCACGTTTGATTTCCCTTATTTACTCTAACATTCTGACGGGCCTGGGTGGCGACTCTCCCCCTGTGAGGGGACACCTGACGTTGACAACCTCTACCTTCTCCCTGCTCTCAGGGCAGACATGCACGTCAGTGCCTCAAGTCTTTCCCACTGGGAGTCGGGAACTCTGTACGATCAAAACAGCGATGCACGAACAAGCTGGAGTTTCTAAACACAAGTCTCCAGACCAGATGAAGTGCTGAGTTGATCTTTTTTGTGTGTGAGGTTGTATATGTACAGACGCATCACTTGATGAAGTTCTCCCCCAGCTTTGTGTGAGTTTCTGGATTCATGCCAATGTGCCGCATTAACCTAGAATTCACGGTTACCGCTCTTCTCCCCTCATGTGCCATGGAGGATGTTACACAGCAGTTTAAACACTCAATTATGCAGATAAAAGGACTTTCAAATTAAAATACAAGATTCTCACAGGAACTAAACTCTCCAGTTTCACTTCTGCTTATACATCCTGAAAGTTTTCCACTGTTGATAACAAGCTGATGGACAGAATTTACCATTTACATCAAGTCAACTTGTTGCATAAGGAAAAATCACTTTTACCTGACAACTTGCTGTAAAAATAAGACTATTAATACATAACCGGTCATTCCATTTTTCCTGCGGGGACGGGGAAAGACAATCTTTCTGAGCTCGTCTGTGCTCAAACACGGCCCACAGAGCAGTCTGTCTATGGCGTCAAAAGTGCAGGCGGCACCACCTGCGTTTGCTGGTTGTGCCGTTCACCCCCTGCCTTTCCCCCGGGCTCCCCACGCTCGGCCGACAGGAACGGGCACCTCGGCCTCAGCTGACGTGACGAGAACAATCTGAGCAGCAGCTCTGCCGGGTCCTGTGCAGGGTCGCCGGCCTGCGGCCACTCTGAACGTGGACTCGGGACAGGGGAACCGCTGTGCGGGTGTGGCACCAGGCAGGCCTCAGGGCCCCCAGCCACCTGGCTGTACCCAGGCCCAAGGCCCCCTGCTCACCACCAGGCGGGCCTTTGGATTCTATCCCCTTTTGTAAAATGTTATAACTGCCAAGAAGGTGTCTAAAGAAAACATCTTAAATATACTGATGAGATGAGAAAAACTCAAACACATGTCCTTGGACCACTGTCTTCCAACAAGCCAATCTTCACACTGCATTACGTGAAAAAGGAAAATGCAGATCTGAGTGGGAATCTGCCAACCCCAAAACCCCAGCTTTTCTGATCCAGGCGGCTTTTCACCAGAACGTGGGAGGCTCTGAGCGACACATGAGGGCACGCCCTCAGTGCTGGAGGCTGCACGGGCCGCAGGGGACACCGCCTCAGCACCTCACCCACCTTGGGGCTCAGAGCTGAGGGGGGACACCCCACAACGCCCCCCACAGAGTGCTGACACCACACTGTGGACAGAACGCCCTGGATGACTGAGCTCTATAATCAAGGGCAATCTTGGAACTGAAAATTCTTGAGGCAGACCTGAAGTCAGTGTTCTTACTATGGAACACTCAGACTTCTCTAAGAAGACAGCTCCTCAGAGAAACCGAGTTTCCGGGGAGCTGGGATCAGGCGCACCCACCGGATCTCTTCGTTGATGGCGTCCAGCTGCTCCTGAAGCGTCACAGTCAGAGTCTTGGCATCGACCTGCCCGCTGGGCGACAAGTGAGTGGCCGAGGTGAAGAGGGTGACCCCGTCGCCCTCGCCGTCAGACACGCCCTCGTCACTCTCGAACGCCTGGGCCACGTTGGCCAGCACGCTGGCTTGCTGCGCGCGCTCCCAGCCCTGTTCCTTCAGGGTCTGCACCTGGGCACGAGAGGACCACGTCTCGTCAGCGACATTCAGAGCAGCTCAAGTCTATCAGGAACTGAACACAATTTTACATGGAAGCCCTGACTGAGGATAAATGGGCCATGCTTAGGAGACACTGCCATCTCTCAAGCGAGCAGTACTGAAGAAACAGGCAGGAGGAGAATTCAGTTCCCACATGGCCTGGTGACACTCAGGCCTGGTGACTTAGCGTGGACAGAAGGCAATCCTATGAGGTTATTCACAAGGGAGGGCTGATGGAGTCAGAGACAAAAACCAAACATTAGAAAAATACATCCATGCCCCCATCAGCCAGGCTGAAGGAAAAGAAGGAAAAGCAATCCTTCAGCTCCGCAGCCGCTGGGTCCACCTCAGCTCTCATCACTTGTACTGGTTCACCAGGGAGGGCCGTCCTCGCAGGTTCCCAGCCCTCCGATTTCCAGGCTGGTCTGAACACCCACAGACAGGAGCGAGCAGGGGCAGCCAGGGGACAGGAGGGCCAGCCCCGCCGCGGCTCTCCTCTCGGGGCACAGGCCCTCGGCTGTTCTGGGCGGTGCCCCTTGCACCGCAAGGGCGGCTCTGTCCTCAGAGACGCACGGGAGCGTGCCTGTGGGGCCCCGTGCCGCCCTCCCGCTCTCACACCTCACACCCTTCTCTCCGCAAGTGTCCCCCCGGCCCCACTGTCACCCAGGTCCTGCCTTCTTTTCCCAGACATGACCTCAAAGCAACTGAGGGGCAGCCTCGAGATGCTGGCTGGCCGGCTCCCGGGGTCAGTGCCCTCGGCCCCTGTCTTCGTCACGACCCCTCCCCAGGGCAGAGCCACCCCCTTCGCTGGCTCCAGGACCACCTGCCATCATTCCTGCTCCGCTCCAGCGAACCAGCTGTCTATGGGTTCACCCCCATCAGCCCGGTCAGCACATCCTCTCCCTTCCCGCGCCTTCAAATCGCACAACGGCAACCAGCAGATTCCTCCTCCAGGGCTCCCTGCAGCGCCTGCTGCGGGTCTCTGAAAGTTCCCTGAGAACGGCCTCTACTGTCCCCCTCCCTGCCTGGTCTCCAGCTCTCTGCAAGCAGGCGGTGTGCCCCGCCCCGCAGGGCAGCCCCCCGGGGGCTCCCAACCACTGGACTGCCAGCAAAGCCCCAGAAATAAACTCCTAAGAAAGAAATGAAGGGGTGAGGGTGGACCGCGAAGAAAGTTCGAGCACGGCGGCTGCTAACACTGGGGCCATCGGCGGATCCGGCTCACTGATGCTTTCTGTAAGGGTTGTGGGCACACATCTACGTCTGTTCCTTTACACACTGCCTGTGGATGCTGTCACGCTTACTGACTGGCATGAAATGCTGCTACTCAATCATTCGTAACCAGTAAAGACATTCACTCTGGGGCCCTCTTGGGAACAGTTTTCCAACTCCTGTCCTGGAGCTTTTCCCCACACACAGACCAGGCCGGGATAGGCCACGCCAGATGGGCCTCTTTGTAAAGGGGCCATGGGGCTGGCTCACCTTATCCTCCAGAGCAGCCATTCTCTCCTTCAGATGAAGCTGAAGCCTCTCATCTGATTCGGACACAAGCTTATCCATGGTATCTGATAAGGGTTTATTGTGTTCTTCCTTCAAGTCTTCTCCCTGCCTTGTCTAAAACAGGAAAAACAAAAACTCATAAACTTCAAGAGCAAAGTACGGTCCTTCTTTTAAAAGCACCGGGGAGCCGCGACATCAGCGGCCTGTGCCCTGGTTCCCGAGGCGGTCCCTTCCCACGGCCACCTCTGGTGGGCTCTTGAGCATCACCAGAGCAGACGGGCAGGTGCAGAGGGAGGCAGGGACTTCACTTGTCAAAGGTCACTCCCAACGCTTCTCTTTGGCTGAGCGCCTGGGGGACCTTAGTGTCACCAGCCATTACCTATCGGAGGAGCTCGGGGAACAAGCAGATTTACACTCAGAAACAAGCAGACTTTAAAGGGGATCGGCTTACACACACGTTGGTAGAGGAAATTCCCAGTATATAAACAGAAGCCTGAGTCTGGTTTAAGGGGGTAAAAGGAATTCAAGTTATAAAGCAAAAGGTGAGAAAATTCATTTTGGGAAAAAAGCCAGTGGAGATAGACTTGCACATATTTTTCTTTACGTGCAACATCACTTGAACTCTTTGAAATGACTGCTGTTGTTCAGTCGTGTCTGACTCTTTGTGACCCCATGGACTGCCGCACGCCAGGCTTCCCTGTCCTTCACTATCTCCCAGAAGTTGCTCAAACTCACGTCCACTGGGTCAGTGATGCCATCCAACCGTCTCGTCCTCTGTCGCACCTTCTCCTCCTGCCTTCGCTCTTTCCTAGCATCAGGGTCTTTTCCAATCTGTCAGTTCTTCGCATCAGGTGGCCAAGGTATTGAACCTTCAGCCTCAGCATCAGTCCTTCCAATGCATATTCAGGACTGATTTCCTTTAGGATTGATCGGTTTGATCTCCATGCAGTCCAGGGGACTCTCAAGAGTCTTCTCCAACACCTCAGTTCAAAAGCATCGATTCTTTGGTGCTCAGCCTTCTTTACGGTCCAACTCTCACATCCATACATGACTACTGGAAAAACCATAGCTGTAACTAGGTGTTCCTTTGGTGGCAAAGTACTGTCTCTGCTTTTTAATATGCTGTCTAGCTTGGTCATAGCTTTTCTCCCAATGATAATTCATGTTCAGATCAGTTCACTTGCTCAGTCGTGTCTGACGGTGCGACCCCATGAACTGCAGCATGCCAGGCTTCCCTGTCCATCACCAGCTCCCAGAACTTGCTCAAACTCATGTCCACTGAGTTGGTGATGCCGTCCAACCATCTCATCCTCTGTCACCCACTCTCTTCCTGCCTTCAATCTTTCCCAGCATCAGGATCTTTTCCAATATGAAAATTCATATTAAAAAACTGGAAATAATTACCTGAAGCAATTTTTAAATGTAATAACAAAGTTGGCAAGTCTGTCTTTTATAAAATGAGCATCAAGCTCATGGTTTAAAAAGCTGTTTTAGGACCTACTGTATAATGATCTGTTTGAGATTGGCCCTGTGTTAGAAATTGCTGAGGCTAATTGCTGGGTCATGGGTATTTATTATACTGTATTATAGAATTGGTATATGATTATACCACTTTTGTGCACGTTTGAAATTTTCCATCGTAAAAAATTTAAAAACAGGTTATTTTCTGTTAAAGTCTTCTCCAGCAACACAGTTCGAAAGCATCAATTCTTCGGTGCTCGGTCTTCTTTATGGTCCAATTCTCACACCCACATGTAACTACTGGAAAAACGATAGCTTTGACTATATGGACCTCTGTCGGCAAAGTGATGTCTCTACTTCTCAATATGCTGTCTAGGTGTGTCATAGCTTTCCAAGGAGCAAGCATTTTTTAATCTCATGGCTGTAGTCACCGTCTGCAGTGATTTTTGAGCCCAAGGAAACAAAACCTCTCACAGCTTCCACAGTAAGGCATCGGCATTCAAATATTTTTAAAGCAAAACAAAAGTTTACTTTGAACTGGCTTAGTCATAAACAGCATCCCGAGCTCAACAGCCTCTAAGCAGCTGTTCTGAAAGTAAGGAAGGGCACCCCTGATCGGGAGACACTGAGCTCTCTGCCTAAGCGGGGAGGGCGCCTCACCGTGGGTCTCACTATGGGAGTCAGAACCACTGCCCCCTGGGAGCCCGCGTCTGAGGCTCTGCAGTCCAGGCCCAAGAACACAGGCATGCTGGGGACAGTACTGACACGTGAGGCTTTAAAACCCTCAGAAAACAATAGCATATGGTACGTAGTATTTTCTGATCTGCCTTTGGCAGCCACTATTTTGTATATCGTAATGCATTCCACCTCATACATTTCAATGACTTTCTAGTGCTTTATTTCTGTGGTGGGGCCAATGATACACTTTGGCACACACCGGCCCGACTCGCTTTGTTTGAGAGAAGCCAGATTTGGTTTTCCTGGTTAAGTCCTGATTATCTGAGACCACACAGGAACAGGAGCGAGTAAGGCTCACCAAACCATAGGAAGGACAAACCCTAATCAGACCGGAGCTCTAACCCTGCCTTTTCTCACAGTGACCCAGTTCTCAACAGGCAGCCCGCTGCCCTGAATTTCCCTGCTGTTCTCTGCTCTTTCAGTAAAAACGCTAACAAGCCAACAGATTCGCGTTCAAGTAAAACAAGGGCGTCAGGAGAGGAAGTCCACAAAATGGTGAAACCAAGTCCCAAATAATTCAAACCTGGAAGTTGCAGTCACCCCCAATCTTTAAAAAATGCATTTCCTTCCAGTACAGCTGATTTACCATGATGTGCTTTTGAGCGCAATGTTTTAGGGTCATAAGAACTTTACACGGGGACTTGATTTCCAACGTGGGAGTCACACGAAAAGGTCTTTACCTTCCCTCCTCAGTAATGCAATGCTATAAAGTCAGACACAGTCCAGTAAAGGCCATTACCTGTCGATGCACAGAATCCTCATCTGCGGTTTCATTTCCAAGTTTACCACTGAAGTCATGCACACAGGCAGCTTCGCGCTGGGCGGCGAGGGAGCGTTTCTCTAGGGCAGTGATTCTCTTTTCCATGTTCTCCTTCAGGGCCATGGCCTACACCGGGCATTGCAGAGGAGAAAAGCTAAGTCGTTATCATGGAACACTCCGATACACTTAGGAGTAACAAAGCTGGACTAACTCCTAAGTTTCAAATCAAACAGAAAGTTAGCGTCCTCAAAATTAAACTCCTAGACGTGGCAGTTTTCTCAGACGTGAGGAAAAACGCACCTACCTCAAAGGTCACATTGGCCACGATGGGCACCCATCTGTCTGAATGTTCTATCCGGCCACTCAGTTTACCAAGCTTCTTTGTTATATAATAAACCCAAACAGCAAACAAAAAGTATACTAAACTACCCTGTTATTGCAAGAATTCCAGGAGGGAAGGTATCTGGCATGAAGTCAGGACCTCTGTCTGCTACACCATACAGGCAGACTTGACCCAGAACAGGGAGGGACCGCCAACAGACCCAAAAGGGAGCTCTGAGGCTTGTTTCCTCGGGTAACAGTTGGAAAAATCTCATGCAATTTCCTCAAAATTAAAGTAAGAATATTAACGAGTGGAAACAGAAGTCAAAGTGTAACACAACTGGAAGCAGCCTTCTCAAGCAGAGTTAAACCACACGTATGAAATGCTCACACCAGGACCAGAACTTGCTGCTGGTGCGACTCCTGTCCGCCAGCTCAAAATCCATTTCAGGTCCCTCCGCAGTCACTAAGTAACCAATGTGGGCCAAGTCCTAACATTAAAAGTGAAAGGTCTTCAAAACGCTTTTTCCAGAATTCTCAACGTGTTAAACCCTGCCACCTAATCTCCTCCTGTTGCCAAAGAGTAGTGTGACAAGGTTATACAAACATGTGCAAATATTTCTGTTTTGAGTTCTCACACAGAATTCCTCACACCAAGCTACTAAACAAGTACACCTGCTGGAACACATGCCGGAGGGGCTCTGTCTGAGACGGTGTCACGGGGGAGGGGTGGGGCAGGGTGGGCGCTGTCTGTCTGCATCCAGAGGAGAGGTGAGGCTCACAGGAGGAGGCCTGAACCCCCAGCACTCTTTTGTTTTCACAACCACCGTGAGGTAGTTTCTCATAAATCATGACACCCGCAGACACGACCGCCAGAAACATCAGGATTCTACACAGTTACACAGCTCGGGCCTGAGGACCTGAGGGTGAGCAAACGCCACTCGACTGGTCGGACCGCCGGGATCACTGTCACACATCCCTCCCTGTCAAGGAGCGGAACCTCAGCAAACCAGAGAAGACGGCCAGGCAAGCTGCCTCGGCAGAGCCCACACAGCATGCTCCCATCTCTCCGAGAGAACGGGCTCCACAAACGTCACCAGACTCGCCTGAGCGGATCAGAAGGAAATTTCAGCATCGTCAGGAATACATTCGACAGGCAGGTCGGGGGGATGAACTGGGAGACTGGGGCTGGCATATATACACTGCTGATACTACGCATCAAGTCAACAGCGAGTAAGGACCTAGTGCACAGCACAGGGAAGGCTCCTCAGTGCTCTGTGGTGAAGGAAATGGGTAGGAAATCTAAACAGCAGGGATATATGTAGAGATATACATATATACATGACTGATTCAGTGTGCCGTACAGCAGAAATTGACCCAGCGGTGGAAAGCAACTACATGCCAAGAAAGGAATGAATGGATAAATGAATGTTTTCAAAGGAACACACTGGGCCCCCCAGAACTTGTAGAAATGAGGGGTCCACACCCAGGGTGCAGCGCAGCACAAGGGCTCCCCTCGTGTTGCTCCACTGCCAACGGACCGCCGGGATCAGGCCTCTTCTACCCCAGAGACCTCGACACAGAGGCGGGGAGGCAGCCTGTCGTGGTCTCGCCAGAGCTCTGCTCTTGTTCACGCAGCCACCCCGAGGCTGAGAGCACCGGGAGAACAAGGGACCCACAGCCACCTCAGGGCAACAGACACGGCCGCCGTCACTCACTTCGCGGACATCCCGCTCCAGTTTCGTGTTCACTTCCTCAGACTTGAGGACGTTCTTCCTGGCCGTGTCCAGGTCCTTCTCCAGCTCTCTCACGTGGGCAGAGATGGCTGCCTGGCGCTCTTTCATCTGCCTCTGCTCCCGCGACTTCTTGTCTATGACTTCCTGGAGCTCGCGCATCTTAGCCAGGTCTGGCTCCTGGCTTTCAGAGCCGTCGGACGATCTCTAAAGGGGAAAGGAAGCCCTGTTAGACAGCCTTGTTTTGGGAGGGAGGGAACACAGCACTTCCAGGAAATCGGCGAGGTCAAGACTGCCTTCTGCACTCTGGGAGCTCAGAGGACCCTCACGGCCACTCAGACCTACATGGTGCCCTGGTGATGTTGTCCATCCCGATTAGAACCGGGTGATTAGAGTCAGACTTTGTCTTCTCCTGGACAAAGGGGTGCTTAAGAGATCCTGCAGCTCTGAGCTACAAGTCTAGTTTGCTAGTCATGAAAATACCCCAGGTGGGCGGGTCCTCAATCAGAAAGATAAACAGCATGTGATGCCCACCACTACAGCCTTCATACTTTTTTAAAATGAAAGGATACAAATGACTAAGCCTTAACTGAAATTACACGATGACTGATCAAACTTACCTCTTTATGTGTAGCACCTAATTCTTCTTCTAACGAACGACACCTTTCGAGTGCTATACGTAACCGCTCTCTCAACTCAAATAAGAGGGGTCGAGTCACTGTGTGTTGATGTGTGTATACACGTTAGTGCACTCCTCATTCTATACTCACCCTAATACACGGCTACTGGAACAGAATATCTTTAATGGCTCTCACTGATCTTAACATCAAGAAAAGCTGCTTGTTAACAGCTTTAAATTCTAAGTTTGAGAGAACAAAATGTTATCCTAAATTAAATTCTATTGCCCAGTTTTTAACTGCAAACTGATATACAGAATAGAATAAATCTTGAGACATTTATGCCAACTAATACTTTGTAACTGGGGGCTTCCCAGGTGGCTCAGTGGTAAAATTTCGCCTGCCAGTGCAAGAGGGCAGCTTCGATCCCTGGGTCGGGAAGATCCCCTGGAGTAGAAGATGGCCACCCACTCCACTATTCTTGCCTGGGAAGCCCCATGAAGAGAGGAGTGTGGTGGGCTACAGTCCACAGGGTCGCAAAGATACGGACATGACTGAGCATGTACGCAGGCGACGCTTTTTAACCATGGAAAACTCTGACTTCTTACAGAAAAAATGTATTTACAAGCATTCAAGAAGCTCAAGAGTCAACTAGTTACATAAATACATGCATCATCCACCTAACAAAGCAGCAAGTGTACAAATCCAGGAGGCCGGGTGGCTGGTACCTTCTCATCCAGGGCCTTGTGGTATTCAAAGAGCGATTTCAGCGCTCTGAGCACCTTCAACTCGCTGGTCATGCCGGCTGGGGGCTGCGCCTGCTGCTTGCCCGCCGTCATCTCGAGGGACGGCACGTACCGGGAAACCAGGCGCTCCACGTGCTCCAGCAGCAGCTGCAGGGCGGGGACAAAGGAGCACCTTCAACCTCATACTTGCATTCATGCATTCAGGGCCGGGAACTCCTCTCAGCCTCACTCTAAAGCCGAAACCATGCTAAGGCACGTCAGAATCCCGCCAGGTCAGTCTAAAGTTAGAGTGGACTTCCCAGGTGGCCCAGTAGTTAAGACTCCACACTTCTGCAGGGGTCATGGGTTTTAATCCCTGGTCGGGGAACTAAGATCCCACACAAAGTGGAGCGTGGACAAGAATGTAAGTGAAGAGAACTCCCCCTCACATGTACTAAAATTACATTACCTCTCATCATAAATTTGAAGCAAGGTATGAGAACCCCAAACTGATCCACCCCAGTCTGCTCAGTGGGAAGATGTGAAAAATGACTTGAAAAGCAGACAGAGTTTAAAGTCAGCAACACGGAGCCCAGCGGTGACCCTCGCGGGGCAAATGTCAACACGTGAGAATCCCCCTACTGACCCTGGTGTTCTTTCTTTCGGCTCTGAGCTCGGCGAGTTCTTCTTCCCTTTCCAGGAGCTGCTTCTTGTATACATTTACCTCCTCGTCAGAAGCTGGAGACTTCTAGGAAACAATTACATGAGTCACTAAATGCGAACACAGACGAAAAAGAGAGCGAGACACTGAAGACTGACCCTGCCGAGTCTCTCCAGGCTCCACACAAAGGGCCTCCCTGCCCCCCAGAGGAGAGGAGGTCCGCCGACCCCAAGACCACACACGCCACCACAACTCAGACCGGCCGTCAGCCTCCACCTCCACCTGGCGGGCACGCAGCCAGGGAGAACCCAGAATCCAAGCCTGCCTTCTCAAGACCCAGGGACGTCTGAGAGACGTTCCTAAACATAAACCTAACAACAAAGTGGATAAAGAGACCCTTAAACGACACACAGACACGTGACCTAGAACCACTGGGGACAGCGAAGCAGAAAGGTAAGGTCTACAAGGCCACCAGGCTTTGGAGTGTTCCTCTGGGAAAAAGGCCGATGGCACCCCAAGGCCATCTGTTAGCTTGAGTCCACTGAAGTCACACAGTCATTCAATAAGCTGGTTAAGATGTTAAACTCATGTTATATGTATTTTACCACAATTTGCGTGCACGTGGGGCCGTCCACGTGGTGAACTTGCTCAAATTGAACCACATGGCATCATTCATTCTTCTGTTTTCCCTGGCACGGATACAAAAATCCTGGGCTACGTATCCCCTATTACATACTGAGTATTCGGCACCCAGAACAGTGCCCTACACTTGTAAGAGGCATGTAGTAGACATGTGAAGCTATGAGGGTGTATGTTATACATGTGAGCAGAAGGTACCCGTCATTAAAATCCCGGACACACTGGTCTGTGTTAAGGGGCTTAGCCTTTCTGCTTCAAGGACTGACTCTCTAGCTCAGTCCACGTGCCCCAGAGACTCCTCCAGCCAGTGTTTCCCTTCTTGTGGGGCCCCCGCCCATCCTCCGCGCAGCACCTGCACAACCTCTTACAAGGTCAACCTGCTGGGGTCGAGCCTGCCCACTAAGGTCAAAACGCCCTGCCCGGCAGGGCCCACAACCAGGCTAACTAAAGGAAACACAACCCCAACGCTTCGCCGGGTGAGGGCCAATCCGACAGGCCCAGCCCCCGGCTGCTCTCACCTCAGGGCCCTCTGCTTCCAGGACTCGGTCTGAGGCCAAGCTCCTCCTTGTCTTGGCCTTTGCTTTGGGTTTGCAGCACTGGAATAACGCCCACAGGCGGGCCCTTCTGCGACCCATCCTCGCGGATGGGGGCAGCCCCCCACCCGGGGCAACTGCTGTTTCACGGGAGGATACCTCAGCTCCTGAGCTATCCCCACCGCTCTCACACTCCGACCACCACTCTCACACACACCGCTCTCTCACACACACCGCTCTCACACTACGACCACCAGCACCACTGTCTCAAGGAGAAATGGCACAAAGGCTCTGCCCGCAGCACGTCTCCCAGGAGCCCGGAACCAGAACCCACTCAGTCACAAGGGGCTCCGTGGTGACAGGGGGCTGGGCTCAGGCCCACCATCAAGGGTGCAGGGCGGGGGGAGGGGCTGCCAGAAAGACGGCAGGGGAGTGTGGGGTGCGGGAGAAGGCAGGCCGTGCCCGCAGCTCAGGCCCACTGCCAAACATGACCCTGCAAGGTACTGATCACAGTCAGACCGAACAGTTTAAACCGCTTCAGAAACCACCACCGCTAGGCATGAGCACGTCTTCCAAGTGGGCTTCTGCCCCCTCCACCCCTGAAACAAGCCTTCAGTGAGGCTTCTGAAAGGGTACCCCTGAACTCAAGGGCGTCCCCAGAACCCACCCAGCTGAGGAGGACTCACCGCGCCAGCCACCCCTCACTCTCACCCTGAGCTCAGTCCTCCCTGACTGGCTCCCTCACTCGAGCTCAGCAAGGGCTTGACCAACCTCGCTCCAGGCACTGAAAATGAACCCACAGTGGGTACAGGGGTTCATTCAACCTGCTGCGAACTCGCCCTCTTAACGTCGACCCTGGGCTGCCAGACGACTCTGCCCCGTGGGGGCTGCACAGTGGAGGTCCGGGGTGTCCCTGACTCGAGCCGCGGCAGCCAGCGCCTCCCAGACCCTGCCAGGTGCTGCCTCTCCCTCCGCCCCCGAGTCTCCCACCCCGTCTCCTGGCCCTGCTCCCACCCTCACGGCTCTCCACTCGCCAGGGCACAGGCCACACTGCTCCTGGCTCAGCCCGGACCTCTGCTGTCACTTGAGGACCTCAGTCCCCGGGGTGCTTGGGGTCCTATATCCACCCATCTCAGCAATTACAGACTCTGGGAGAGACAAGAGGACAGTTTGGGGTCCCGCCCGCAGTTCACCCTGAACACGTTCTCTTGTTTTGGCTTTATCTACTGGAGTTCTCTGAGATGTCTTTTTGATACCTCAACTACTGCTTTCAAAAAGACTGTAAAATCACTGCGCTCAACTTCGAGAATAAAATCTTCACTTTCAACCTTAAAATGAAACTGGAGGGAAGACTAAACGCAGTCAATTCTTCAAACTGAAAAAGAAAACCCACATGTGACCACGTCACAGAACACAGGTCACGTAACCCCTCCCTCCTCAGCCTTCTCCACCCCCAGCAGCCCGTCGTCACAAGGCCTGCCCTGGGCCGGCAGGGGCAGGGGAAGTGACCTGACCGGCTCCTCTGTCCCCAGGGCGCATGCGCCGCTTGCTCCACCTCCTTCACAAGTTCACGTGGCACTGAAACAGCCCGCAAAAGCTGGGGATTCTGATCAGAAACACAACCGTGGGTACTAGGCAAGGACCCCTGATTCTTGTTTACCCTGGTAGCAAATAAAGATGATCAATACAATTACTGTGACTGTTACATGCGGCTTCAGATAAGAGAAGACACCCAGGGCGTCCCACTCCCAGTTACAAACGCAAGCAGCTTGGAGGGCAGCCCACCGAGAGCTAGAAAACCTAAACACAGTTTAAAGGAGGTCCTTGAAAGTGAGAGTGAAGTCGCTCAGTCGTGTCCGACTCTCTGCGACCCTTTAGACTGTGGCCTACCAGGCCTCTCCGTCCATGGGATTTTCCAGGCAACAGTACTGGAGTGGATTACCATTTCCTTCTCCAGGGGATCTTCCCAACCCAGGGCTCAAACCCGAGTCTCCCGCATTGCAGACAGAAGCTTTACAGTCTGAGCCAGAGGTCCTTAGGCAGCCACAATCCAAGGTTTCAAACAGAAGGGAAGCCCAGTGAGGGAGCGGGAGAATGAGAGGGCCGCTCCTTTCCTCGGGGCATCTGAACAAAGCTGACTCTGCAAAGAAAAGGCAGGGAAAATGTCAAGCAGAGGGGACTGGCTAACACAGCTCTGGACGGCTCCTTGGGCTGGGAAGACAAAAATCTGAGCGGAGGCCTCACAAGTCAGTCCGGATGATAGAGACCAAGCTCCCCAAGCAAAGGGAGGCACAGAAAATGTACCCAACACAGCCCAAACCGGCTGAGTGCTGAGTATCAGTCACCTCGTGATGCTCAGGAGACAGGGGGTGGGCTTCAGGACCTGCTGAGAAGGGGGGGCCCTGGGAGGCACCCCAGGCTTCCAGACGGAGACGCTGGAGGGCTCCTCCCTGGGGTCGGGGGGACGGTGGGGTAAGGCTGCTGAGACTGAGCTTACAAGGACCCCCCCAGCCTCAAGTCACTCAAACCCTGAGTGAACACAGAGCTCTGTGTCCACTAGAGGTCTGCGTCAGAGGAAACTCTGGAGAAGACAGCATCACCAGAACCTCTAGGGTTTTCCATCCAGAATGTCCAACATGCAACCAAAAAAGCAAAAAAGGGTGTAACAACAAATACGAGCAAGAGAAAAAGAACCGAAACAGATCCAGAGGTATCAATGTAGATCAGCATATCAGAGGTGTGCTAGAGGGATCAGATGCAAACGGCACCAGTTCAAAAATACACTTGAAAAAAGGAAAAATTTCTGAGCATCAAAAGCGATTCTAGAACTTTACAATAACAGTGAACTGAATTTAAGAACTCAAGTCTCTGGGCTTAACATCAAATTGGACGTAGCTGAAGAGAGGATCAGTGAACTGAAGGATGGATCGGTTAAAAAACATATATATGTGGGGGAAAAAGGATAGAATATATCGAAGGAGCCCGCTGTTAAGCTACATTGTTAAAAACTATAAATGGGGACCCTCATGGTGGAGAAAAGACAGAAAGGGGAATAAGAAACGCCTACAGGAGTTGAAACTTAAAGAGTCTCTTAATGTAAGTGAAAGAGGAGAGTGCAAAAGCTGGCATAAAACTCAACATTCAAAAAATGAAGATCATGGCATACGGCCCCATCACTTCATGGCAAATAAATGGGGAAACAGTGGAAACAGTGACAGACTTTATTTTCTGGTGCTCCAAAATTACTGCAGATGGTGAAATTAAAAGATGCCTGCTCCTTGGAAGGAAAGCTATGACAAAGCTAGACAGAATATCAAAAAGCAGAGACGTGACTTTGCCGACAAAGGTTCATTAATCAAAGCTATGCAGGAGCTCATTTAGTACTAGTTCATTTAGTCAAAGCCAGCAATCATGTATGGATATGAGAGTTGGCCTTTGAAGAAGGCTGAATGCCAAAGAATCAATGCTTCTGAACTATGGTGTTGGAGAAGACTCTTGAGAGCCCCATGGACTGCAAGGAGATCCAACCTGTCCATTCTAAAGGAGATCAATCCTGGGTGTTCACTGAAACTCCAATACTTTGGCCACCTCATGCGACGAGTTGACTCACTGGAAAAGACTCTGATGCTGGGAAGGACTGGGGGCAGGAGGAGAAGGGGACGACAGAGAATGAGATGGCTGGATGGCATCACCAACTCGATGGACATGAGTTTGACTGAACGCTGGGAATTGGTGATGGACAGGGAGGCCTGGTGTGCTGTGATTCACGGGGTCGCAAAGAGTCGGACACGACTGAGCAACTGAACTGAACAGAACTGAACTGAACTGAAGGCTGAATGCCAAAGAATCAATGCTTCTGAACTATGGTGTTGGAGAAGACTCTTGAGAGCCCCGTGGACTGCACGGAGACCCAACCTGTCAATCCTAAAGCAAATCAGTCCTGAAGATTCTGGTGCTGAAGCTCTGATACTCTGGCCTCCTGCTGCGAAGAACTGACTCATTGGAAAAGAACCTGATGCTGGGGAAGACTGAAGGCAGGAGAAGGGGACGACAGAAGATGAGATGGTTGGATGGTATCACCGACTCGATGGACACGAGCTTGAGCAGGCTCCGGGAGTTGGTGATGGACAAAGAAGCCTGGCATGCTGCAGTCCATGGGGTTGCAACGGGTCAGACACTGAGCGACTGAACTGACTGACAGGGACAGTGGCAAGACTTGGTTCAAGAATCGGACCATTGACTCAAAAATGAAAACCACACATTGCTTTCAGCAGCTCTGCGGGTGCCTAAGGCAAGAGGAAAATGTTCAAGCGCTCAGAGGAAAAAAGGTGTGGCTTTGAATGGCACAGCAACACTGAGAGCTGACTTTTCAAGAACAAGGAAGTTAGAAGATAATGGACTGGCATCTGTAAAATGCTGAAAAACAACCACCCACCCAACCTGGAATTCTATACCCCACAGAAACACTCTTCCAAAGTGAAAGCAAAATAAAGACTTTTAGGGCAAATGGAAATGAGACAACTCATCACCCACAGACATGAACTAAAAAGTATTAAGGCAGTGCTCTGGGAAAAAGAAAAGTCGTCTCTGACAGAAATATAAAAAACAAGTAAAGACCAACAATGAGGTAACTGTGAGGGTAAATATTAACTCTACAAAACAATGATGTTAACGCCAGAAATATATCTAACAATTTAAAGGATAACAGTGACAAGGAGGAAACAGTCGTGTCAGGGAGGCAGTAAGAGTACTAAGTTAGACTTGAATGTAAAACACACGCTCTATCTGTGAATGGACTCCCAACAACCTGACAGAGGAGTACAGAACCAGAAAAAGACTTCACACTTCTACGAGAAGCAAGAGAAAAGAACACAGAATAGGTCAGTCAGACAGAAAACAAACAGGAACACGGTGTCCACACACTGAAATATCAACATTATAAATAGAGCAAATACTCTCAGTAAAAGATAAAAAGTGTCAAACTGATGACAATGAAAACTATACATTATTCAGAGGTTCCTGTTAAGATGGAAGAGCTTTTAGACAGGTGAAGGTAAAAGATACCCAGGCAAACAAGGACAGAAAACTGATGTGGCCATATCACTGTCAAATAGTGTCTAAAGTAAGAAGCATCACTAGCATTAAAAAGGAGCTTCTCATACTGATACAAGTTCAAGAAGATGAGGATTCTACATTTGAATGTACTGAATCACATAACCTCAAAATATCAATACATAAAACTGACAGAAATAGAAAAGGAGTAACAGCCAAGTTCATAATCACAGTGGGAGACGTTACAGACACATCTCTCAGGGAACTGGGCTCCCTGGTACGTAGTCACCTGCAGCCATGAAGTTCCTGATTGCGGCTGGCTCTATGATGAGATGTGCTGCAAGTATGAAACACACACTGGATTTTAAAGACTCAGCATGAACAAAAGAACGTGAAATATTTCATTAGGTTTTCTCATGTTGATTACACACTGAAATGATAATATCTGGGGTGTGTTAAAATAAAATACATTGCAAGTAATTTCACCTACTTCTGCTTTACAAAACGGGGCTCCCGGTATCTGAATTACATGAGTCACAAACCTGATCTAACTGATACACACAGAACACTGCATTCTCACTGATACATATTATTTTCAAGAGCCCAAAGAACAGGTAACAAAATGAATATATATTGGGCCACTAGGAAAGCTCAAGCTCTCTCAAAGGACTGAACTAACACGGGGACACTTAGGGACTGCAGTGGACTGGCGGTCCACGTGCCTCAAACTGCACCCCGCACGCGGTGATGAGCCCAGGAGGCAGGCACTCTGGGAGGGCTCAGGGCAGGAGGGAACGGGAGCCCGTGCTGCGAGGACAGGGGGAAGCTGCAGGCAGTCTAGGAACCAGGAGACAGGCCTCACCAGACGTGGCACCCGCTGGTGACCATGGGAAGTCCCTGCCTCCAGTACTGTAAGGAACAACTTTCTGTTGTTCATCACTAGTCTACGGTGTTTATGACAGTGGCCCCCAAAGACTAAGAGGGGCTCTTCATGGGACTAAGCTAGAATTCAAACAAGGATCACGAGAAAAACATCCCCAAACGTTAAGTTAAATGACACACTGCCTGGAGAATTTCATGGATGATCATTTTAAAAAACACAATGAAAATTAGAAACTACTTTTCCATAAAAAATCTGGCTTACTCAAACTTGTGGGACGCAGCAAACTGCTTTTAGAGGGTAACTTAAAGCCTTACACACATATACTGGAAAAGAAGGAAGGCTAAACATCAATTAAGCCTCCATCCCTGCTGCTGCTGCTGCTGCTGCTAAGTCGCTTCAGTCGTGTCTGACTCTGTGCGACCCCACAGACGGCAGCCCACCAGGCTCCCCCGTCCCTGGGATTCTCCAGGCAAGAATACTGGAGTGGGTTGCCATTTCCTTCTCCAACGCATGAAGTGAGAAGCCAGAGTGAAGCTGCTCAGTCGTGTCCGACCCTTAGCGACCCCACGGGCTGCAGAAACCAGAAAAAAAGCAAAGCAAACACAATGCAGATGAGAAAACAAGGGGCAGAAAATAAGGACACCGAAAGCAAATATGGAATTTTTTCAAAACAAAGCCAAAAATGGGCTCTTTGAAAGGACTGCCAAAACTGATAAACCCCTAGAGAGACTGATTAAGAAAAAGAGACAAAGCACAAATCACCAATATCAAGGATTTTTCAAAGGGGAGACAACACATCTTGCAGATAAGAAAGATATGATGAACCACAGTTCACTTACTAACTGGAGTCTGCTGGCCTCAAGAAATTCCCAGCAGCGGGGAAAGGCTTTGCGTAACTAGACCCAAGAAGACATACAAAATCAGAAAATTTTATTTGCATGAAAAACATTACATCTGAAATTAAAAGCCTCCCCACAATCAAACCAACTGGTTTTGCCAATCAATTCTTCCCAAAATCAAGGGAAGGAAACAGTCATCTCACAGGAACTCCGGGGGTAAACAAGGAACACTCTCCAACCTTGTTTTATAAGACTAGCATAATCTTGATACTAAAACCAACAAGGAAGAAGCACAAGAAAGTAACATTACAGACTCTGAATATCGATGAAATAATCCTAAATAAAACACTAACAAATAAAATCCAACAGAAGGAGAATACATCGAGATCAGGCTGGGGTTGTCTTAGAATCACAAAATTTTTGAAAAGTCAAATCACCACATAAAAGAAAAATCACCTGTTTCAAAATCTACAGAAAATAAACTTAAGAAAAATTCATGTAATAATTTTAGTGCATGACTAAGAAAAAGCGCATAGTAAACGAACAGAGAAGAATTTACATATTTTGATAAAAATATCTATAAAAAGCTAACATCATATGTGAGGGTGAAATACCGAGAGCTTTCCTCTGATAACGGGAAAGAGACAAGGATACGCATTCTCACTACTTCTGTCCACCACGGTACTCGGAACTGGAGACCCTAGTCCGCACAATAAGGCAAGAAAAAGAAAAGGGTTGTCACAGCTGCGAAGGGGGAAAAAGCACTTATGTGCACACATAATTGTGTATACATAATAAAATACAATTAGAATGATTTGAAATAAATGGATTTAGCAAGTGAATATAGAAAAGTCGATTCTATCTCTATCTATTAGGAATTTACAATGGCACTGAAAATATCAAGAGATCCAATTAAACAAGTTCAAGACTTACAGCAAACTACAGACTTCTGAGATAAAGAAGATCTAACAAAACGGAGAGCTATCTATACTGTGTTCATGGGTTACAAGAACAACATAAAACACACACACACACGCAGAGTTAACCGTGTGAGGCGATGCAGGTGTTGGGCCATCACTCCACGACGTCTATGGGCATCAAGTCATCACAGTGCAGACTGGAAACACACACAAACTGTATCTGCCAGTGACTCCTTAGTGAAGCTGGGGGTCTAAAGTCAGCGCCCGGCACCTGGTAGACGGAAGGTGTGGGAACCCGGGTTCACGTGCAGGCTGCACACACCCTCAATCACAGGTGAGACCTGAAGCAACCCAGCCACTCTCCATTTTTCTGTTTCTGTTTTTCTCTGTTCCTCTTGCCGTTTCTGTTGAACAGATTCCCAGTATCGAGTGAGCAGCATCAATGCAGCGTAATGTTTCCCCATCTAAGGCGGATCTCCCAATCGCCCCGAGATAACTGGGGTGCCCCATCACAACAGAAAGCAAAGAAACACGACATTCCCCAAGACAGAGCTGCCCGGCAGCAGTGGGGACTATGGTCCACCAGACTTCCCAAGGGGACCCCCAGGGGCTTGGATCCCACACTGGGCCCCTCAGCTTGAGGCCACACTGCTTTTCCACCATTCTGGGAGTCCTGGCAGAAGAAAGCCAGGCCACGGAAGGGGGATGGTGTGGCCGGCCCATGGGACGCAGGGTAGGGCTGACTTGGGTCTGTGCTGGGCTCCACGTCCAGTCACCACCCTTGGAGTGTACAAAGTTCTTGGGATCATTGCAGGTTTTTGGCAAAAAGCAATGGAGCCGAAGTCACTTAGGATGGTTTTTAAGAAGAAAACCTCACTGAGGATTCACTCAGCACCAGCCTCGGCCCCTCGTGAGATGCAGACTCCCGGCAGTCAGCCATGGCTGTGCCCGTCGCCCGCCCGGGCAATGGGAGGCCCCCGGACACCGGGTGCCACGTGGGGTTCTTCCCCCACTTTGAGTGAAGGGCTGCATCCCCCTGGATGAACCCGGCTCACCCCTCCACCTCTGATGCTGAGGCCCCCGTGCCTCCCACGACCGGAGGATCCAGCCTCTCCCGGGCCTCCGTGTCACTGCACAGGCCGTGTCCGTGCGGCTTCAGCTGGCAGGGTGAGTCCTGCGCGGAGCCTCCCAGCTCGCCGGCCCCGCTGCCCACATCGGGGCCGGGCAGGAGCACCGCGTGTGCACTGAAGGAGCGGATGAGGGCCCCAACAATGCCGGAGAAGATGACGAGGGGGAGGTGAAGGGGGCTGAGGCCCAAGTGTCAGTCCGTGATTCAGGCATCAGTGCGTATCGACTCATTTAACCTCAGGACAAGACTGTGTGTCGGCGGGTGGGGGGCACGTCCTGCCACTGTTCTCACCTTGGAGCCGGCAAGTTCACTCTCAGTGTCCAGGGACAGCTGCAGCCACTGGCCACACAAATTCATGCTCCCCCGTTCTGGAGGCAGAAACCTGTGATCAAGGTGTGGGCAGGGCTGAGCTCCCTCCAGAGGCTCCAGGGGAGGGTCCCTCTGGCCTGGTCCAGCCCTTGGGAGACCCCAGGCCTCCCTGGGCTTGTGGCCACATCACCCCGACCTCTGCGTCCATCTGCACAAACCTTCTCCCCTGGGTGGTTCTGTGCCTCAGATCACGCCCTCTTCTCTTCCAAGGACACCCGTCATTGGATTCAGGGTTTTCATGCATCCTGGGTGATCTGGTGCAGCGGTCAGGAACTTACTTCCATATGCCGAGACCTTTCATCGGAATAAGGTCACCTTGGCAGGATGCAGAAGGATGGACGGCTTTTGGGGCCACCACTCAGCCCACTACACTTGTCATGAAGCCACAAGGCAGAGCCTCACTGGGCTTGGTGCAGGGAACTTCGAAGAAGCAGGGCTCCAGTCCTGGGCTGCCTCAAGAACACACTTAGGATCAGGACACTCGGGCACAGGGACCAGATGGGCAAGGCTCAGAGGTGTGCTGGTGGGCATGGGGCTCACCTGCAGGGAGCCTGGAGCCTGACGTGACGCCCCAGGGCTGGGGGACACAGCGCATGGTTTGGGAATGGACACATCCCAGCACGGACGAGAGGAGGCAGGCCCAGGGGCTCAGGCCAGAGGAGCCCAGATCTTCCTGCTGCCCTCAAGGGGCCGGTCAGATGGGCACAGCAGGGAGCCGTGATTTCAGCAACCTGGGTCGGAGTCCTGGTCTGCTGCTGTGTTGTCTCTGGCGAGTGACTCAGCCTCTCTGAGCCCACCTTCGGCTCCTCTGCAAATCGTTGCCACGCGTGACTATCTTCACAGTTGTGGGGAGTTCTTGGTGCTCTCAGCAGCCCCGCCCAACCCCGTGGCTGGGGCTATGCCGCCTCTCCACGACCTTGAGGCCGATAAGACCACCCCTGCACAGACTCTCTTTGCAAAGAAGCTGGAGGCCGCTTCTCCTACCCCAGGAGCCCTGGGGCACCGAGACCCAAGAGGCAGCAACGCCTCTAGCCTGGGGGCTCCCGTGCAAGGGGCTGACCGCATGGGGCACTGGGAGTGACTGTGGATGGCCCCATACAACCAACCCCGTCTGTCCTGTTACAGCCCAGCTTTATTTCTGTGTGCTCTGCTCAGCCGCACGCAAAGACTCAAAATCTATTCCTTCGAGTCCGTGCAGATTTCTCTCGATGGTGGTCAAGAAGC
Source organism: Moschus berezovskii (assembly GCF_049115385.1). Classification (NCBI taxonomy): domain Eukaryota; kingdom Metazoa; phylum Chordata; class Mammalia; order Artiodactyla; family Moschidae; genus Moschus; species Moschus berezovskii. Next base: position 42,907,276 of record NC_142486.1, on the reverse strand, counting down.
AGTGCCCGGGCCGGCATCCCTGGGAAAACACGCTCCGCTGTTTACATGAGTGACAGGGTCCCTCCAAGAAAAACATCTGGCCGGATCAGGAAAGGGGCGCGGGACTCATTGGACAAACGGGATGTCCTCGTTCTTACATACATGGGATGTTTTAAACGCTGGCACCCAACCTGACAGCAGCCTGCTCCTGGCGGGAAGAAACCGAGAGACGCCGGTCCCCTCCCCGAGTCGGACGCCCCAGACGGTGGCTTCTGTCCGGACTGGCCCCTCGGGTGGGGAGTCTGGAGGCCACAGAACCGCAGGGGCCTCGAGGCTTGGTGTGGGTGTGGGGAGGGCCAAGGGGATCGGGGAGGCGACAGGGTTAGGGCCCTTGCAACGGACTGCCACCAAAGGCTGGACAAAGACAAGAAGAAAGAAAACGAACGCCACGCCTTAAAGCTGCTCAAGAGCCAAGAAGGCCCAGAAGAGTGACCAGGACTGCACCATCCAAGGTGGGCGAGGGGAGGAGGGGGCTCGCCCAGCGCAGACTGGACGGGGTTAAACCTCCGCTCTGGCTCAACTCACAGGAACAGAGACCCCACCGCAGTCACTCCTGGCACTTTCCTTTTCGAAGGAAGAAGGGAATCACAGAACAAGCAACACCATCCCCGTGGGGGACTCTTGGCGGTCGAGGATGCCAAGGGCCCCTCTGCATCCGCACGGCTGCCTGAGCCTGCGTGTTGTGCATCACGGTCACCCGTCTCCGTTGAGGGGAGGCCCCCGAGCTTGTTGGAAGGTTGGCCTCAGCGAGGCCGAGCTGGGGTCCCTAGCTGCCCCCAGAGGGCCCCGTCACTGCCATCCGGGAATTAGGGGGTGCCGAGTGCTCAGACCCGAGGATGGTGGGGGCGCTTCCACGGCATCCTGTGTGCACCCCTCCTCGGCTCACGGTCTAGCAGGAGCTGTGGGGAGCGTGTGTATACGGCAGGGACACACAGGACACCTCCTGAGCACCGCCGGCCAGGAAGCCCTGGAGCCCCGGGGGGAGGCCTGGGCCAGACTTCTGACCACCACAGGGGCCTGCTCAACCTCCCCTGCTCTGTGCCCTCGGCTTCCTCAGCTCCAAGGATAACACCACCTCTCGGACAGCCTCTGATGCCAGGGCTGCTCTGTGGGAGGGGTCGTGTTCTGCGCCAATGTGTTCAAGGCACGTGATGCCTGGTCAGTCTCTAATGACCGGCTGCCCTGGGGCCTGCCTGCTCTTCCTGTTGGCACCAGGGTCCCGCATGCGTGTGAGTTGGCAGGCCCGTTCCAGGCTGGGTCTGTCTGCTTAGGTGACAGACGTGCCTCCTGGGAGGAAGAGCATCTGGCACGGGGTGGGCCTTGTCCCCTCCTTCTCCTGACTGGTGCCAGGACCAGCCTCCTTCTAGTTCCCGGATTGGGAAGACAGGGGCCCTTTCGGGGTCACCTGAACGTGTCATCTCATGGGAGCGTGGCTTTATGATATTTGCTGAGTGATCCGGGGGGGTGGAGGGACAGTCCTACTGAGCTCCTACTGTGTGCTGGCAGAGGATGTTCCCGCGGTCCTTCCTTGACTTCTGGCAGCATCCTCGGGTCCACTTGAATCCTCTTGGACGAGGAGGCAGGCTTGACCGCCACTGGGGGCTGACCCTGGCTTGCTCATGCCCGCCCTCCACCTGGGCGGCTCCTGGAGGGGACAGGAGAGGGCTCAGTCCCTGGGCAAGGGTCTGCAGGGAGGCCTTTCTGCACCGTGGTTCCTACTGACCACATCTGCACCACCCTGGAGGAGCGGATGTGGTTACTCGGGCACGGTCACATGGGTGCTGGCCTAAGCATGCCTTCTACACATGCTGGACATGGTACCCTCGACTGTCTCCAGTGAGCCGGACCCAGAACGTGGTCTCTGGGGCTGCAGGACTGGCTGGGGCGGATTGACCCCTCAGCTCTCGTCATGTGGTCTGGCTCCCAAGGCCTGGCTTGTTGAAGGAATAAAAGACATGTATTCATTCACAGGCCTGCTTTGATGATGGGTGGGTAGGTTACTCAGATCCACCCTCTCATGGAAAACAATTATTAAAAAAAAAAAAGAAGTGTCACGCCTTAAAGTTGCTGAAGACCTGAGAAGACCCAGAGGAGCAACTGCCCAAGATGAGGGATCTAACAGAAGATCCCTCCCTCTCCGTGGAGCCAGACTCCCAGGAGACGACACTTTCAGGTGACCCAGAAAGGGCCTCCCTCCTCCAGCCACGGGAATTACAAGGAAGGTGGTGCTGGTGCCGAGCAGGGGAAGAAGCAGGTGAAGACCCCAGTGGGTGCAGGCACATCAGCCCGTGACCTTGGTTCAAGGGGATCCTATCCATAACGCCCTCAGATGAGTGGAGAATGCAAGTGCCAAGTCTTTCTGGATAAGGGCACCTTCTTCCCAGGCTTGGGAACTGCCCCGTGGGTTATGGAAGGGTGGTGGCCAGTGGGGAAGAGCGCCAGGCCCATCAGGATGAAAGACAGCTGGAGGAGAACCAGCAGAAGTGACCCCCTCAGCTTTGGGATTCTGAGACGATTAGATGGATAATAAATCTAATACATCAGCTAAGCTCACCTCTTTTAGAGAAATAAACCTCAAGATAGAAAGGTCCTGCAAAGACAGGAAACCATTAAAGAGAACGACACAGCCAACTTGGAAAAGAACCCAACAGAACATGCAGAAATAAAACGTGTCATAACGAGAAGCGAAAATACAACAGACACGTTTGAAGACACTTGACCTCTTCAGGAAAGGGAGACATGTGGGCACAGAGCACGGCCATGCTGATAATGTATGCAGCCCCCTGCCCAACCCCCTGCTCTCCAGGAAGAAAAACCAACCCCTGATCTGTAGCTGCATCATTTGCCAATTTCTGCGCTGTAAATACTCCCACCCTGCCCTGATTCATGTACCAAAGGGTTAACACCCTGCTGGCAGAATTCCCGATGAGACACAAAGAGCTGACTCTGGCACACCACCGGGCGAGAGACATGGGAGGACGTCAGAACCGCAACCCGAGGGGCACAGATTTCAGCCCGACTACCTGGGACCCAGGCAGAGCGGTCCTTGGGGAACTTTAAAGACAAGACTCTTGAAACATGTCTAGAATTCACTTTATAACTTTGCCATTTCCTTCTCCAGTTTATTACAAGTTCAGTTCAGTACGCTTCCCAAAACCAAGAGAGTCCCAAAGGAAGCCAGGTGGGGTGTATAAAAGCCTCAGCACTTAAGACTCAAGAGACATAAAAACTTTACGGGCAAAGAAATGCATGTGTAATGGTGGAATTATGAATAGAGATATGAATCGCTTCGGGACTAGACAATGGCCCCTGACACCTCATCGTAGGAGAGGCTCATGGCATAGGCACTAAGCCTGGGGGTACGAGTGAGATGGGGGCTGAAGACCACGTTTTGTTGTCGTTCAGTCACTAAGTCACGTCCGACACTTTGAGACCCCATGGACTGCAACACACCAGGCTTCCCTGTCCTTCACCATCTCCCAGAGCTTACTCAAACTCATGCCCATGGAGTCAGTGATGCCATCCAACCATCTCTTCCTCTGACGCCCTGTTCTCCTCCTGCCCTCAATCTTTCCCAGCATCAGGGTCTTTTCCAATGAGTCGGCTCTTCACATCAGTTGGCCAAAGTACTGGAGCTTAAGCTTCAGCATCAGTCCTTCCAATGAATAATTTTCACGGTTGATTGCCTTTAGGATGGACTGCTTTGATGTGCTTGCGGTCCAAGGGGCTCTCAAGAGTCTTCTCCAACACCACAGTTCAAAGGCATCAATTCTTTGGTGCTCAGCCTGCTCCACAGTCCAATTCTCATGGTTCAGGGCAAAGAGTCTGACACGAAGGCCCAGCACCCAGGTTCAAGTGCTGGCTCTGCCCCTGCCGGGCCCAGTGGCCTTGGTCTCCTTGCCCACCTCTCAGAGCCTCAGTTCCTCCCCTCGGTAAAGGGATCTGACCCTGCACCACAAGCCGGGTCGGGATGCCCACACAGGGCGGGGATGGGGGTTTGCGTCCAGGCTGACAAGTCCCCGAGAACACCTGCTGCTGCACTGTCTTTACATGCGGAGTTGTCGAAATTAGACTTGAGGTGCCTCAAAGTAGAGAACCCCCACCCCAAAGTCCAGGCTGTGAGGACGGACCCCCGCCCCCAACTCCACGCTCATCACCACACTTAGCCAAGTCGGGGAACTATCTCGGACACCAGCTCATGCCCACAAGGCCTCAGCTGGAAACTGCAAGAAACACGTCCTTCTCCCCTGTCCCATGTCCATGGCAATGCTGCCCACCCCCTGGCAGGGAGGACGTGCCATCACCTCCATTCTACAGATGGAAAAACTGAGGTTCCGAGTGCGGAAGCCATGTGCCTGAGGCTGCTCAGCCCCCAGGAAGTGGTCAGGCTGGGTCTGGACCCGCACACGTGGCCTCAGAGGGGCTAGGCGGGGTCTGAGCCTCCCTGGGAGCTCAGGTACCCTCACCGCCTGACTGTGGGTCCTGGAGTCTGGTGTGGAGGCGGCTACCATCCTCCAGCAGGCAGCTAGCTCCTCGCTCGCTTTTCAGAAAACAACATCGCACTACTGCTCTTTTTGTGGCCAACTGCAGCTTTAAACGTCTCTAATTCTAGAGATTTTAGGGGTTAAAAAACACTCGAGGCCAACACTGCTCTTCCCTGTGAAAGAAGGGAAAGATGCAGTTAAGAACTGCTTCCTATCACAAGTCCCCAGGGAAAATAAAGTCAACAGCAGTCTAACATTAACAAACTAACATGCTCAGAGTAAGTTTTCAGTACGAAATCTCATCGTTTTACTAACACATACGAAACTTAAGTTGGAGAGAGAGATTCTTTGCCTGTGAAGTGGGCAACAGAGGACTTACAGGGAATTTAAAAGCCCCTCTCTCTGCCCAGTGATGACGCTCTCACAGCATTGTGCTACACAAAGAAAGAACGTGCACTTTACTGTTTATCTTCCCCGCAAGGCTCCCTACTTCAAATATCTCAATCATGGCTGGGGATCTCTCTACAAAAATCCACCTCAATGTTCAAAGCACAAAACAAAGCTCAGAGGAATACAGTACCTAAGATGAAAAAGGGATGAAAGAACCTACAGCCCTTTCTTCTTCTATTAATAGGGCACTGGTGGATTCGGGAGAGACGTAGAGGCAGGAATATTAGCGGATGAGAAAAAAATAAATAAATAACGGAGGAGGAGGAAAGAGAAGGTAGGACGGGAGGCTTTACTAGTACTTTACTTACTTACTTTATTTATTACTTTACTTACTTTACTATTACCTGACTTTCCTGACAGTTTCAAAGCATTTGGGGGGAGGGGGGAGAGGAAGAACCTGTTATTTCACTAAAGAAAAAGCAACACTGTAAGAAGAATTGCATCTCAATTATCTTTTATTTTCAGCTCTATCCCTGCAAGCCAGCCCACTTAAGCTTTTACATCACTTTCCTATCTTATTACCTCTATGTTGGGGTTTGGTACTTCAAACAAAGACTTTTTTGTTCTTTTCCTTCTTCTTCTGGAGGCAAAAGATGGCACTGATTTGCTTAAAAGTACGGATGGGAAAAAAAAGAAAAAAGTACCGATGGAAAGCATTATCCTGAGGTGGTTCTTAATAACAGAACTATGGATTTCTCTATCCCTTTGACTGTCAGCACACCACTAAAGGCTAAATGAAGGCTCTAGAGGGAGGTAACACCCCCCTTGTCAAGTCTCTGTTTCCTTGCTCCTGTGATATTGGCTTTGCCAAGTAACCCAAGTCCAGTAAATAAACAGTACAGGTCTCTCCAAACTACTTCTATAAAATAAGATCTTGTTTGACCAACCTTATAGAGCAGTCATTTATTTCTACAGCTGCTGAGATGCTCTGCTGCTCTTGCCTACATTCAGAAGGGAACCAAAATTCCAAATTTCATTTATTCTGGGCCAAAAACCAGACCTTTTGTCCTCCTTCCTAGATATGTTGCAACTTCAAGTTGACTCCTCTGCCTAAATTAGTGGCATATGCTTTAGCTCTTTTAAGAAAGAAAAAAAAAACACCCCTTTTTCCCTTACTGAGGAAGGCACCTAACTCTGATAAAGGTCTCTAGGAAGATGCTAAAATGCCTTGACCAGTTTAACAGCACCTTATTTCAGAGAATATGTTTGAACCTCCCCGCCGAACCCCAAGGGCAAACACACGGAGCGTCCAAGGGGGCAGAGGGGGAAGCCTCCAGGAGGAATAGGCAGACTTTGAAAAACTGACGGGAGGGAGGAGAGGGGACAACTTTCAGGACTAGAAACAGGAGGCAGTCCAGATGCTGCGATGCCGCCAGGGCCCGGGAAGCCCCGACGCCCCCGCGCCGAGCCCTGGGCGCACTGTCCTCCCGCCCGCGGCCGCGTCCTCCCCCCACAGCTCCCAGCGGCCCGGGAGCGCCACACGCCCCCGCGGCGCCGACCGAGCCCCACGGCTGGCGCAGGGGGCGCGGGCCACCCTCCAACACGCTGCTCGGCGCGGGCTCGGAGACCCAGAGGGTCAACCCCGTCCGCCGGCAGCGGCCCGCCGCGGCGCCCAGCCCCAAACTCGGGCTCCCCCGCGCCGCGCCGGCCCGCCGCCCGCCCCGAGACAGCCCCGAGACACCCCTCCACAGCGCGGCGCCCACGCCTTTTCTCTCGGCGCCGAAGAGAGGACGCTCCCCGACGAGGACGGACCGCGGCTGCTGGTGCCCGCCCGGCACAGGGTCAGACCGAGGAGCGGGCAGCCGCGGCGGCACCTCCTCAGTCCCCGCTCCCGACTCCTTTTCCCGCTGCGCCGGACGGGAAGGGGCCTGCACGACCCGGGACTCACCTCACACCTCGGGGCCGGGCTCCCGGGAGGCGGGCGCGGCAGCGGGTCCCTCAGCTACACGGAGCCAGCGAGGAGCGCCGGCGAACTTTCGCGACTGCCGGGGCGCGGGGGCGGGCGGGGCGGGGCGCATGCGCGCGCACGGACGGGCAGGCGCGCTCGCGTTTTGTGCCCAGCTTCTGGGTAGCCGGAGAAGGCAGTGGCAAGCCACTCCAGTACTCTTGCCTGCAGAATCCCGGGGATGGTGGAGCCTGGTAGGCTGCGGTCCGTGGGGTCGCTAAGGGTCGGACACGACTGAGCGACTTCACTTTCCCTTTTCACTTTCATGGATTGGAGAAGGAAATGGCAACCCACTCCAGTGTTGTTGCCTAAAAATCCCAGGGACGGGGGAGCCTGGTGGGCTGCCGTCTCTGGGGTCGCACAGAGTCGGACACGACTGAAGCGACTTAGCAGCAGCAGCAGTTAAATTACCAGATACATCGTATATATGAAATTGCTGCTGCTGCTAAGTCGCTTCAGTCGTGTCCGACTCTGTGTGACCCCAGAGACGGCAGCCCACTAGGCCCCACCCCGTCCATGGGATTCCCCAGGGAAGAATACTGGAGTGGGTTGCCATTTCCTTCTCCAATCCATGAAAGTGAAAAGGGAAAGTGAGGTCGCTCAGTCGTGTCCGACTCTTAGCGACCCCACGGACTGCAGACTACGAGGCTCCTCCGTCCATGGGATTCTCCAGGCAAGAGTACTGGAGTGGGTTGCCACTGCCTTCTCGGATTTGAGTGCTACCCGGAAGCTGGACTGGAAGTGCGAACGCGCAGCCGAGCGAGCGCAGCGCGCCTGCGCCGTCCGTGCGCGCGCATGCGCCCCGCCCCGCCCGCCCCCGCCCGCCCCCGCGCCCCGGCAGTCGCGAAAGTTCGCCGGCGCTCCTCGCTGGCTCCGTATAGCTGAGGGACCCGCTGCCGCGCCCGCCTCCCGGGAGCCCGGCCCCGAGGTGTGAGGTGAGTCCCGGGTCGTGCAGGCCCCTTCCCGTCCGGCGCAGCGGGAAAAGGAGTCGGGAGCGGGGACTGAGGAGGTGCCGCCGCGGCTGCCCGCTCCTCGGTCTGACCCTGTGCCGGGCGGGCACCAGCAGCCGCGGTCCATCCTCGTCGGGGAGCGTCCTTCTCGTCGGCGCCGAGAGAAAAGGCGTGGACGCCGCGCTGTGGAGGGGTGTCTCGGGGCTGTCTCGGGGCGGGCGGCGGGCCGGCGCGGCGCGGGGGAGCCCGAGTTTGGGGCTGGGCGCCGCGGCGGGCCGCTGCCGGCGGACGGGGTTGACCCTCTGGGTCTCCGAGCCCGCGCCGAGCAGCGTGTTGGAGGGTGGCCCGCGCCCCCTGCGCCAGCCGTGGGGCTCGGTCGGCGCCGCGGGGGCGTGTGGCGCTCCCGGGCCGCTGGGGGCTGTGGGGGGAGGACGCGGCCGCGGGCGGGAGGACAGTGCGCCCAGGGCTGGGCGCGGGGGCGTCGGGGCTTCCCGGGCCCTGGCGGCGTCTGCAGCATTTGGACTGCCTCCTGTTTCTAGTCCTGAAAGTTGTCCCCTCTCCTCCCTCCCGTCAGTTTTTCAAAGTCTGCCTATTCCTCCTGGAGGCTTCCCCCTCTGCCCCCTTGGACGCTCCGTGTGTTTGCCCTGGGGTACGGCTGGAGGTTCATTTGTAGCCTCTGAAATAAGGTGCTGTTAGACAGGGAGGCCTGGCGTGCTGTGATTCATGGGGTCGCGGAGAGTCGGACACGACTGAGCGACTGAACTGAACTGAACTGAACTGAAACATGTCAAGCGGAGAAGGCAATGGCAAGCCACTCCAGTACTCTTGCCTGGAAAACACCATGGACGGAAGAGCCTGGTGGGCTGCAGTCCATTGGGTCGCGAAGAGTCAGACACAATTGAGCGCCTTCATTTTCACTTTTCACTTTCATGCATTGGAGAAGGAAATGGCAACCCACTCCAGTGTTCTTGCCTGGAGAATCCCAGGGACGGGGAGCCTGGTGGGCTTCTGTCTGTGGGGTCGCACAGAGTCGGACACGACTGAAGCTACTTAATAGCAGCAGCAGCAGCAGAGGCCTTTATCAGAGTTACGTGCCTTCCTCAATAAGGGAAAAAGGGGTGTTTTTTCTTTCTTTCTTAAAAGAGCAAAAGCATATGCCACTAATTTAGGCAGAGGAGTCAACTTGAAGTTGCAACACATCTAGGAAGGAGGACAAAAGGTCTGGTTTTTGGCCCAGAATAAATGAAATTTGGAATTTTGGTTCCCTTCTGAATGTAGTCGGACAGAGCAGCAGAGCAGCTCAGCAGCTGTAGAAATAAATGACTGCTCTATAAGGTTGGTCAAACAAAATCTTATTTTATAGAAGTAGTTTGGAGAGACCTGTAATGTTTATTTACTGGACTTGGGTTACTTGGCAAAGCCAATATCACAGGAGCAAGGAAACAGAGACTTGACAAGGGGGATGTTACCTCCCTCTTGAGCCTTCATTTAGCCTTTAGTGGTGTGCTGACAGTCAAAGGGATAGAGAAATCCATAGTTTTGTCATTAAGAACCATTTACTCCTCAAGATAATGCTTTCCATCCGTGCTTTTTTGTTTTTTTTCCCATCCGTACTTTTAAGCAAATCGGTGCCATCTTTTACCTCCAGAAGAAGAAGGAAAAGAACAAAAAAGTCTTTGTTTGAAGTACCAAACCCCAACATAGAGGTAATAAGATAGGAAAGTGATGTAAAAGCTTAAGTGGGCTGGCTTGCAGGGATAGAGCTGAAAATAAAAGATAATTGAGATGCAATTCTTCTTACAGTGTTGCTTTTTCTTTAGTGAAATAACAGGTTCTTCCTCTCCCCCCCTCCCCCCAAATGCTTTGAAACTGTCAGGAAAGTCAGGTAATAGTAAAGTAAGTAAAGTAATAAATAAAGTAAGTAAGTAAACTACTAGTAAAGCCTCCCGTCCTACCTTCTCTTTCCTCCTCCTCCGTTATTTATTTTTTTCTCATCCGCTAATATTCCTGCCTCTACGTCTCTCCCGAATCCACCAGTGCCCTATTAATAGAAGAAGAAAGGACTGTAGGTTCTTTCATCCCTTTTTCATCTTAGGTACTGTATTCCTCTGAGCTTTGTTTTGTGCTTTGAACATTGAGGTGGATTTTTGTAGAGAGATCCCCAGCCATGATTGAGATATTTGAAGTAGGGAGCCTTGCGGGGAAGATAAACAGTAAAGTGCACGTTCTTTCTTTGTGTAGCACAATGCTGTGAGAGCGTCATCACTGGGCAGAGAGAGGGTCTTTTAAATTCCCTGTAAGTCCTCTGTTGCCCACTTCCCAGGCAAAGAATCTCTCTCTCCAACTTAAGTTTCGTATGTGTTAGTAAAACGATGAGATTTCATACTGAAAACTTACTCTGAGCATGTTAGTTTGTTGATGTTAGACTGCTGTTGACTTTATTTTCCTCAGGGACTTGCGATAGGAAGCAGTTCTTAACTGCATCTTTCCCTTCTTTCACAGGGAAGAGCAGTGTTGGTCTCGAGTGTTTTTTAACCCCTAAAATCTCTAGAATTAGAGACATTTAAAGCTGCAGTTGGCCACAAAAAGAGCAGTAGTCGAATGAAAAGCAAGACTTTGAAATATGTATGAGAGGAATTGTTTAGTGTAGATTTGTGAGAAGAAGGGTCCCAGCGTCTTGAGGAAAGAAGTGAAGGTTTTTAATAGGGGCATTTCCAGAAGGTTAGGAATGAATGTTAGAAGAGTATCAACTCCCCTTTGACTAGAAAGCAGTTTTAACTGACTGTTGCATCAGAAATGATGAATCTATCTTTGAGTTACAACCTTTGAGTTATGCTGAGAACTAGCAACTGTTTTGGTGGATCCAAGGAATGCACTGTGAATGACGTTTGAGAAAAAAGTACTAGGCTAGTAGGCCTAAAATAATCTTGGTCCCCAAAGTTTATCTCATTAAACTAATTTTATAGTCAAAACATACAACCATGCTAAAGGGGGGAAAACAATCAGGAGCTTGATATTAGAGCATTTTTTGAACACATTTTAATGAAAAAGGGAAACCAGGCTGGAATTTCAACCTGAATTTTTTTTTTTCTTAAAGTCCAGATTCTGGCCATCTTTCAACTTTCCAGTTTTGCTTTTAGTTTTCAAGGATTTTCTGCTTTCTCTAGTCTTATATAATTTGTAAGATGGACTGGCTTTTGATGCCTACTGTTCATTTTAATTTTGAACTTTAATGTATTTGTTTTTCCTGTATTTTTTTAAGCCCCATTGCTCAGCACACTGGAAGATTAGATTATCTTTTGTAATCAGTAGACAACTAGACTGACTTTAAAAATTAGATAAAGTGGCAAAGTGATACCTTGAGATTACTGAGAGTCTAGGCCCTAAGATTTAAATATGGAGCTATATAAACTTCAGCAACCAGAAAGCAGTATCCTGAGAATGAATTTATATAAAAAAAAATTAGATATGGAAAACAAAAGGCCAAAACCCACATGAGTTTTAGGAAAAGAAATCTAGCACTTTGAGCAGCGATATGCTCTCAGTGTGTACTTTGCTGTCTGACAAGATGATGATTTCCTTGAGAGAAGAAGCTTCAGAGGTAGTGATTGCTAATCCTTATAACGCAGTCTTGGAAAACTCTGAAAGAAGACAAAAGAATATCCTCCTGTTCCCATTGTAGCCAGTGTGTTTGAGGCAACCTTTAATTTCTAAATTGGAAATGCAAAATGTTAGGTACGTTTATAGTGTGTCAAGATAAGTAAATCTAAGCTGAGAAAGATGAAAGGAATCACTTTCTGTACAGAAGTGTGAATTGGAATAGAATTGCTAACATCTTTGGTTGCAGGGCCCTGCTGACAATTCCCCGGGGCCCACTTTTGTCATGGTCTCTTCTGGGATTCAGCCTGCTTTCTTTCCTCTTCACAGTTGCCATCTCCTACTTTTCCCAGCTGAGTTCTTTGGGTCTGGCTTTGTAGCCAGCCTCTGAAGACAATCTTCCAAGATTGCATCCCCTTTATTGCTGTTCTTCAGGACAAGTACTCACCTTATTTTAGGGGCTTTTACTTTTTATCTTCACAAGAGAACTGGTAAATTGGGGAATATCAGATTGCTGATGTTACACATTGATGAAAATTAAAGTGTAGGGTTAAGTGGATCTAGTCCTTTTTGTTTTCTGATGAAATAATCATCAGGTCACTTAATCTGAAGTTAGTTTTCCCACATATCTTATATTGCTCTGTAAAGAACTAAATGTCTCTTTTCTCAGGGTTGCTGCTACTGCTGCTGCTGCTAAGTCACTTCAGTCGTGTTCGACTCTGTGTGACCCCATAGATGGAAGCCCACCAGGCTCCCCCATCCCTGGGATTCTCCAGGCAAGAACACTGGAGTGAGTTGCCATTTCCTTCTCCAGTGTGTGAAAGTGAAAATTGAAAGTGAAGTCGCTCAGTCGTGTCCGACCCTTAGCGACCCCACGGACTACAGCCTGCCAGGCTCCTCCATCCATGGGATTTTCTAGGCAAGAATACTGGAGTGGCTTGCCATTGCCTTCTCCGTTCTCAGGGTTAGGGCATGGAAAACTGTTTCCAGACCCCTCATTTTCTACTGGTCCTTGGCGCCTGAGACTGTTCCCTCCAGTTAATCCAGCAACTCCCTTTCTTCAGCTGAGATTCTGCAGATTTCTATAGTCAAAGATATAATATCAAAAAGAATGCACAACATCATTTAACCTTTATGTAATCAGTTGCTGTATTCTGTCAATATTTCTTGGTTTCCTCCATCTTCTGTGTCCTGCTGTCTGAAACTTACAGCTTCTTCGAGGATGGTTCTCTTAGGAAAAAGGATTGTTGCTATCCATGCTCATGTGATCCTGATTAGAAGCATTTATTTCATTCAGTTCAGTTCAGTTCAGTCGCTCAGTCGTGTCCGACTCTCCGCGACCCCATGAATCACAGCACGCCAGGCCTCCCTATCCATCACCAACTCCCTGAGTTCACTCAAACTCATGTCCACAGAGTCGGTGATACCATCCAGCCATCGCATTCTCGGTCGTCCCCTTCTCCTCCCGCCCCCAACCTTTCCCAGCATCAGAGTCTTTTCCAGTGAGTCAACTCGTCGCATGAGGTGGCCAAAGTATTGCAGTTTCAGCTTCAGCATCAGTCCTTCCAATGAACACCCAGGATCGATCTCCTTTAGAATGGACTGGTTGGATCTCCTTGCGGTACAAGGGACTCTCAAGAGTCTTCTCCAACACCACAGTTCAAAAGCATCAATTCTTCGGCGATCAGTTTTCTTCACAGTCCAACTCTCACATCCATACATGACCACGGGAAAAACCATTGCCTTGACTAGACGGACCTTTGTTGGCAAAGTAATGTCTCTGCTTTTCAATATATTATCAAGGTTGGTCACAACTTTCCTTCCAAGGAATAAGCGTCTTTTAATTTCATGGCTGCAATCAGCATCTGCAGTGATTTTGGAGCCCAAAAAAATAAAGTCTGACACTGTTCCCACTGTTTTTCCATCTATTTCCCATGAAGTGGTGGGACCAGATGCCATGATCTTTGTTTTCTGAATGTTGAGCTTCATTACATTATTGAAAAACAATTTAGAATATATATCAACTTTTTTTTAACTGTGCATAATATTTGGTTATGGACAGTTATGGCAGAAAGTGAAGAGGAGCTAAAAAGCCTCTTGATGAAAGTGAAAGAGGAGAGTGAAAAAGTTGGCTTGAAGCTCAACATTCAGAAAACGAAGATCATGGCATCCGGTCCCATCACTTCATGGGAAATAGATGGGGAAGCAGTGGGAACAGTGTCAGACTTTATTTTTTGGGGCTCCAAAATCACTGCGGATGCTGATTGCAGCCAGGAAATTAAAAGACGCTTACTCCTTGGAAGGAAAATTATGACCAGCCTAGGTAGTATATTAAAAAGCAGAGACATTACTTTGCCAACCCAAGGTCCGTCTAGTCAAGGCTATGGTTTCTCCCGTGGTCACGTATGGATGTGAGAGTTGGACTGTGAAGAAAGCTGATCGCCACAATATTGATGCTTTCAAACTGTGGTGTTGGAGAAGACTCTTGAGAGTCCCTTGGACTGCAAGGAGGTCGAACCAGTCCATTCTAAAGGAGATGAATCCTGGGTGTTCATTGGAAGGACTGATGCTAAAGCTGAAGCTCCAACACTTTGGCCACCTCATGTGAAGAGTTGACTCACTCCAAAAGACTCTGATGCTGGGAGGGATTGGGGGCGGGAAGAGAAAGGGACGAAAGAGAGTGAGATGGCTGGATGGCATCACCGACATGAGTTTGATGTGGCATGAGTTTGAGTGAACTCCGGGAGTTGGTGATGGACAGGGAGGCCTGGCGTGCTGTGATTCATGGGGTCGCAAAGAGTCGGAGACGACTGAGCGACTGAACTGAACTGAACTGAACTGAATATTTGGTTCAGCTGAGAGGTGATCTGACTTTTTTTCAGTATTGAGAATCAATTTTTGTCCCTTTCTAAGTTCATCATCAGTTTTGTTGTTTTTTTTTTTGCTTTTCTTGCTGCCTGTAGTAGGGCATTTTTGTGTCTTGGCTTGTTACTTAATTAACAGTCAGTAAACATTGATTCAAGTAGTAGTATTGTTAGCACACATTTATAGATTTAGCAGACTTATCTTCCCATACAGAAATAACGTGGGACAGATTTTAAAATAACATTTCAGCATTTATAATACTTTACTCCTATTTTGTTTTGTTTTTTGACCTCGCCGTGCAGCTTGTGGGACCTTAATTCTCTGACCAGCGATCAAACTCGAGCCCCCTGAAGAAGTGTGGAGTCCTAATCACTGGATTGCCAGGGAAGTCCCTATAATATCGTATCTTTAAACAATTCAGGTAAGTTTTACTCTGTTTCACGTATGTATATTTCTGACAAAAGTGGGAGACTATATTCTGTTTTGTAAACCATTTAAAATTTTAGTTTTCACTTATTGTATTATTACTGTCTTTTCACATCCGCGTATACAGATCCTGCTCATCAGTTTTAGTGAGTGTGTTATGTGTTGATTGTGCCGTAATTTAACCAATTCCTTGTTGGTAGACTTTCAGTTTGTCTGGGTTTTTATTTTGTAAACAGTGTTGTACTAACATTTCAGTTATACGTCATGTGTACTTGTGTTTTCTTTCTTAGAATAAATTGTAGAATAGGTCTGCTGAATCAAATTATATACGTTTTAAGAGCTTTTGATGTCCCTGGCTATTTTTTTGAAATACCAACTAGTTTGCTTTTCCTCCAGTAGTATTTGAAAATGGAGAATTTCCTGGCAGTCTAGTGGTTAGACACTTCACTGCCTTGGCCCGGGTTCAACCCCTGTTTGGGGAACTAAGATTCTGCAAGCCGTGTGGGACAGCCAAAAAAAAAAATGTATTTCCCAGTGTTGGAATGTTGAATATATTCTTTTTTCCGCACCCTCTCCTTTACTGTGTTCTGTTATTCTTTCTTTCTTCATCTGATTGGGAAAAATGTTATATATCATGTTTGTATGTTTTTATTAGTAAAGTTGAATATCTTTTCATATGTTTGTTGGCCATTTGTATTTCTTTTGTAAATGTATGTCCTTTTTCCATTTTTCTATTCAAGTAGTATTCTTTATCATTTATATAAATTCATTCATTTTATATATTACTTTGGCTAAGCACATAATTATGTGCAAATATCCTGTACTGAGTTAAGTTATTCTTTTTTAGGATAGCATTTCTCAAAATACGACTTATAGATCACTTGTAACAGTAAGTGATCTATAAAAAATTCATTTTATATATTACTTTTGCTAAGCACATAATTATGTGCAAATATCCTGTACTGAGTTAAATTATTCTTCTTTAGGATAGCATTTCTCAAAATACGACTTAGAGATCACTTGTAACAGTACCGAGATAATTGTTAGAATGCATGTATATCCTTCATTTTCCAGAGGTTCGGATTTCTTAGACCTGTGGGGTTTCTATGAATCTGCAGCACATGAAAATTAGGGAACCTCTGATTTGGAAGAAATATAAATTCCTTAACATTTTTACTGTTCCTATTTTTCTTCTTGTCTCATGGCATTCTACTGTTCTTTCTGATTTATCTTAATAATCATAAACTACAGTCTTAATGTATTAAGGTTTTATCCTACCCCAGCCTAACAATAATTTTACAAAAATGTTTTGATATATGGAAATTAGAATGTTAAAGTCCCTAAAGGAAAGCACTTTTGTAAGTCTGTGAGAAGCATTGTTTGTAAATGAGGCGAAAGGAATAACTAAGAGAAAAACAGGTAAAATAGAGTAGACAGAAGTATAGGGGGTTTCTCATCTAGTTTAAAAAACTCAATATTACTTTGTTTCTTCCTCGTGTTTTGCGTGGTAATCTTCTTTGAACTGTAAATTTGGAACCCATCCTGCTTGAAAAATAGTCTAAATGAAATTTTTGAAATTCTCATTGTTATCTACATATTCATTAGGGAGCAGTGTTCCCTTTAATATTTTTTTAAGTTGCAAGCAGATGAACAGGCTGCATAAGCAGCAAACCAGAAACATGGAACTTCGATGGATGTTTTGATACTGTAGCCAAATAAAGGTTTCAGGGCTTATCTGACTCATTAATGACAGGCATAATTGTTACCGTGCTGCCTGATAAGTAAGCTTAAATATACATGACTGTGTTTGACATCACTTTTCCATAGGCAGACATCACATTTCTGGGCCCAACTTGGAGGAGGAAACAATATGGCAGGCCAAGAAGCTTTAACAAATATTTCTGATTTAGAGGTTTCAGTATTAGAGAGATTAGACATTTGGGGCAGAGGTTGCTTGTAACTTTGGTGTTCCTAATTCCTAAGGTTGTAGACTTTCCTTTTCCCTTCTTCTACTCAAGACCATATGCTTGAGGGAAAAATGGGAAGATTCAGCCATGGCTTTACTTTCTCCAAATAGTTTTTTCTGCCCAGTAATTAAAGCTTGGGATGCAGAGGTCCCTGTCATTGGTAGTGCACAAAGGACAGTTTCTTTCCCTGCTTTAGCCAAGCCAGTCAAGTTTTCAAGGTCTAAGCTGTCACGGGCCCTAATATCTATTTGAGTTGTCCTGTTAACCTGGGTCTCTGAGAATTTCTGAACCTGACTTTCTCATGTTTTCCCAACCGAGGTTGTGTACTTCAAACAGAAATGTTTGCCATCTGTGAAACGCAAATAAAGTAAAAGCAGACTTAACATCATTACAAAACCAAATGGAAGTATGATAGTTTTAGAATAAGCTTTTTTCCTACCAATCCTGCCTTCCACTCTACCTACCCTTCCAGCCCCCAAGGAGATGCATATTTTTGTCCCTAGGAAAAAAGTGAAAGCTGCATCCAACTCTCTGTGACCCTATGGACTGTAGGCTGCCGGACTTCTCTGCCATGGAATTCTCCAGGCAAGAATACTGGTGTGGGTTGCCATTTCCTCCTCCAGGGAATCTTCCCAACCCAGGGATCAAACGCATGTCTCCAGCATCACAGGCGGATTCTTTACCGTCGGAGCCACCAGGGAAGCCCCCAGCAAAGGCAACGTCAAATCAGACTCTGAAACTTGGTAGAAACTCTTAACTGGAAATCATTCATATCCCACGCTGTAACTTTCTAGGGTTGATTCTTCTCTGCAGCCTGACTGTGTGTAATGAAGCGTTTGTTGGTCAAACGTTTTCTCTAGCTATGTCCTGAATTTTTGTACTATCTAAAAGGATGAAGCATTGTTGGGAAAACGTCCTGATACTACTTTTAGAATCTCCTGTTTGCCAGTTCAGTATTGGTTGATAGAAGTCAGTCTTTGTATCTGCTGTAAATCAGTAATAAAACTACCTAAAGTTTGATGTTGCTTTACCTTTTATAGAGTACATTATTTTATAATTCACTTATGTACCATCTTTGATAGGGAGGTGCAATTTTTAGAAAGGAACATTCTGAGCTCAGAGAAGTTAAGTGATTCACATAGTTGGGAAGAGGCTTGACTCCATATCTTTTGTTTTCTTTATATTTTACACCTTTCAGAGATACCATCTGCTGAGTCATTTGATGATTAAAACATTTGTAATAAAATTTAAATAGCTTGTTATTAAGTGTGGCAGATATTTAAATAAAATTTAGGACAGCAGCATGCAAGTTTTTCCCAATGGATCAATTATGTCTTGTGACAAATGAGAAACTACCATTATAGATGGGAAATTAAACTGTATGATATGTAAGCAACTGAGAGAGGAAACAGTGCCTTTAAATGCTATTTATGGATTCTCTGGTATATCTAGAGCAAGAATGATAAGGTAGAAAAACTATCGTATTTGTTTATGAAATACCCATGTGTTTTATCTGTAAAGGATTGTATCTCTCGGTCAAAGTCTGTGATTGTTGTTGTTGTTAGCCACACGCCCGGCATTTGGCATTTTAGTTCTCCACCAGGGAGTGCACTGGTGCCCCAGTCGTGGATGTGTGCAGCTTTAATCACTGGACCACCAGAAAGTCCCAAAGGCAGTATTTTAAAATTTCTCTTCCTAGTAGCTGATTGTTAGTGTGTAGAAACACAACTGATTTTTGTATACTGATTGTGTATCCTGCAACTTTACTGAGCTAATCAAAGTTTTACTATCAAGCCTGTAATATTTCAAGAGGAAATTGCTGATTTCTCCCATTTTTAAAAAACAATTATTTTTTCAGATATTTCAGCCAAAGGCAGAAAGAGCTCTTCTCCTAGGATGGAGTCTGTTGTTTGGGAATGTGGTTGATCCACTTGACACGTTGGCCAGATGGTACCTGATGTAATAAAATGAGAAGAAGAGGCAAGATGATGTCATTTTCCCATATTGTGAAAACAAAAACAAATGCCTTTCATGAGACCAAGCTAACAAACCTCTGACGGTGCAAAGAGTTAGAAGAACTTAACAGCAAGATAGAAGAAGTACTTCCAAGCTGAGACCTGCAGGTGTACAAAGATCTAAAATACATATTGAGTGGGCCTGATCATCTGAATCTCCTTCAATCGAGAAAGCATGGCTATGAGTTGGATCGTCTTCTGTCTGTGCCCTTGACTATGTTTGTGGGCCATATAGGTGGGCACAGTTTGTTTTCTTTGAGCCTGTTACCTTGAGGATGTGCCAAGATTTGCCTGATAACACTGCCTTCATGCCCAATCTTCTGAATCATTATGACCAACAGACAGCAGCTTTAGCAGTGGAGGTAAGACTTCATCTATTATTTGGCATGTCGTAGAAAATTGTTCTTGTATTGCCCTTTTAATCAGTCTACTGAATGTGTTTGATAAACGACAGGAAAAACTAATATGTTATTTTGAACTGCATCTTGTACATTAAAAAGTTATGTATTTAGGTTCAGGTCTCGTAATTTTGAGATCATTATTTCAGAGCTACACATTATTTCTTTTATGTCCTAAGATAATATCTATTTGGAATCCTAGAAACCTTACATGGAGAAGCATATGCTGTAATTCAGTCATCTCTTTCTCTCTCATCAGAGGCAAAATTTGATTACTTAGCTTCAGGCCTGAAAACTCATATTAAGTGATTTTAATAAGCAATTCTATCAAGAAATGAAATAAAATTTCAATTATTCATTTTTTCTGGTCTCTCAATTATAGGTTGGTTTTTTTAAAAACCAGTAGCTGATGTTTATAATATTATTTTATAAAAATATTATAATAAAAATGTAATTTTGTGTTGAATTATTTATGCCAGAAAATGAAAAAGGAAATGGCATTTTCAGTCATCAAGTATTTACGAGAAATGACTATGTGCTAATCACACACTCCTTGTTTCCAGTAAAACTGGAACATTTCTTAAAAATGTCTTTTCTTCTCAATCTACACATTCCCATTCTCAATGCCATCATCTACTAACCTATAGAACATGCTTTGAAAAAATATGAAAAAGGTGTTCTTGCGTTTAAAGAATTCACTGTCTGTTAGGGGAAAGAGACAAGTGAACGGAAGTTATCTATAATGCTGCTGCTGCTGCTAAGTCACTTCAGTCGTGTCCGACTCTGTGTGACCCCATAGACAGAAGCCCACCAGGCTCCCCCGTCCCTGGGGTTCTCCAGGCAAGAACACTGGAGTGGGTTGCCATTTCCTTCTCCAATGTGTGAAAGTGAAAAGTGAAAGTGAAGTCGCTCAGTCGTGTCCGAGCCTTAGCGACCCCACGGACTGCAGCCTACCAGGCTCCTCCATCCATGGGATTTTCCAGCAAGAGTACTGGAGTGGCTTGCCATTGCCTTCTCCGGGTTTCTGCTGTACAACA